>NW_006208436.1:2374402-2377811 GCF_000334495.1 Tupaia belangeri chinensis
TGTGCTCACCAGACAGAGAGAGACAGAGAGACAGAAAATGAGAAATCACCCCCCAGGGGGGATGGTCACGCCACAATCCCTTCTCCTCCATTCTCCTCTCGGGATCTTGGGCACACGCACACACACACACACACACACACACAGAAACACACACACATACTGTCTGACATGAGTTTAAGCCACCAAGTCTGGAATGCGAACTGCGGTCGACTACGTGGGAGTCTTGCAAAATAGCCATTATGCTAACTGCTGGTCCCTCTTTCCTGTTTCTGTATTGACTGATGGTGTATTTTCCCTACTAGAACGTAAGCTCCATGGGAGCCAAGGCCACTTCAGCTGGTTTGTCCTTCAAGGGAGAGGGCAAGCCTGTGAGTCCAGTGTCTGTGTATCGTCAGTCTGCTCATACCCTGATGCATGAGATCAGAACCCGCTCACACCCTCTGCCCTGCCTGCGATCTGTACTCTCTAGTTTTCTATCACATTACCATGAACTAACAAATATTTCTACAAAACAGATGCTTTCTTATGTTCAGAAATAAAAGCCATAATCAAACTTCAATTTGTTTTTGGGTCAGAAGAGAAATGCAAGAAAGTTTAATTTTTTTCTTCCTAGAAACGTATATACATTTCCTTTCTTCAAAATTGTTTACTCCATGTTTAATAAAGATTTCTGAGGGAGCTCAATGTAATTTACCCATTCTCAAATTAAAAACTCTCTCTCCTCACAGTGATTACTGGGTCTCTATTTAAAACTCTGGGAATAAGTGAAGCTGTGAGTATGTGGGATGCTAATTAAGCCTTTGCCTAATTGCTTCACTATGCATCAAGAGGAAGACAGTTGTGAAGTGGTTATGTTCTACGCACCATGCAGGGTCCCTGAGTCAAACTCTGACTTGGACTGGATGATAGGCACACTAAAGCTGTGTGGACTAGAGCCATGTGGCTGTAGGCAAGTGTCATCATCTATTTAAGCCTGAGCTTCTCCTTCTGTAAGGAGTAGATTGAGTTTGTCTATCCTTCTTCCAAGTCTAAAACTTGATTTGACAAATTACTTAGTATCTCTTTCCATGGAAAAAATACTGGTAGGTGATAATATCCAATAACCAAATATTTTATAATAATGAAATTAATTTTAGGGGCTAGCAGATAGCACCGTGGTTATGTCACTGGACTGTCACATGACTAAATATGGTTCAAGTCTTGGCCCCAGTAGCTTGAAAATTATGCCAGGCACATGCACGTTTGCCCAAGATCTCAGAAGGAGAATGGAGTTAAAGGGATTACAGAGTAGACATTCCCCCTGGAGGATAATTTGTCACTTCTCACTTTCTGTGTCTCTTTCCGGAAAGCATGTATACCCTAAGGCAAAAAACTCTCCCTCAAAAAAATTTTTTTCTTTTATTTATATTATGGAATTCATACTAATTGCTGCTATTTGCCCCTGTGGCTCTTGATGATAAATACTCTCTGTTGCAGATTGCTACTGAAGCAATAGAAAACTTCCGAACTGTGGTTTCTTTGACGCGAGAGCAGAAGTTTGAATCTATGTATGGACAGGGTTTGCAGATACCATACAGGTAATAACCACTGAAGAATGGGAGGAGTAGAGGGAGTTTTCCACTTATCAGATTTGTTTTCAGGATCACTATGGCCGGAAGTTAGGGAGCAAGTGGAGAAGCCACCAGAGGGGAACAATTTGGAAATGCTTTTAATTATCCAGGAAAGAAATCACAAGACCCTGAGGCCTTGGGACATCTTTAGGTAGAACCTGTAAGAATGGGAAACTGATGGGAAGAGGAAGGAGAGAGGAACTAGAGGATGACTTTCCACTATCCAGTGTAGATAATGATCCTATTAGTTGCTTGAGTTGGTGATAATCTTTTAATGGAACATGAAATTTGAGGTATCTGCTGAGCACTGGTGGGTGGTCCTCTCTAGGTAGGCCTGTTCTTTCTTTTTCACCCCTTCTCACCTGAAGACCTCCTTGTCTTCCTTTAACACAGTCATCCAGTAAGAGACCTAGTACGTGATGTGACATGAACAGCCCAACTGCTCTGTGTCCCTTTTCTATAGTAAAAGTGACAGCTAGACCTTAAATATGTATTTTTAAATATCTTTTATGATTGAAGAGCCTTTTTTTATGGAAGAAAATCCATTTAAGTGCCAATATATGACGAAGATAAAAGCAAGACTTGACCTAATTGAAGCAGGCGATGGAAATCCAGAGGCTTCCCTCTTACCAACCTGGTCCTACTCACACCACATCACTGAGTTCCAAGTCGCTCAGAACATCCTAGAATGTAACTCCTTTGGAAAGCCACCTCCACCTCCATATAAAAAGTGTTTATTCTTGTAATATATTATTCAGAAGTGCAAATATAGTAACTCAAGTGCAAATACAGTAACTTCTGGATCCCCCAGGGCAAGCACATGCCTATTCACACAGCACAGTCACTAGAGTTTGTATTGGGTAAACATGTGGAATGAGTGTTTACTTGAGAGTACATGCGTATTTCATGTCTGAAAGTGAGGATGGAGGGAAGGATCTTTCATTTATTAATTCCTAAGAGGGTCTTTATATTCATAGGCTTATTGTTTTTGATTGCCAAAGGATACAAGCATTTGCCAGAGAGAGAGGAAGAGAAAGCATCTTCCAATAGAGTGTTGCTACACTGCAATTCTTTTTCCTCCGTTTCTCTATCCTGTCAATATTTGAGCCACACACACACACCCCTATCTGCTGTGTTTTCAACCCACCACGGCCAGGATTTGAACTGTACTCAGCCATGTGGGATCTGGCTACCTATACACAGGGCTTAATCACCATACTATGGGGCCATCCCAGCTTATTTTATCTTTACACAAACACTTTGAGGCTTAGTTAATCCTGTATTAAAGAGGAAGACAATGAAGTTCAGAGCTTAGGAGGTGTCTGAGTTTGTACAACCGGTACGTGATAAAATGAAGCTTAAACTTAGTTCTTAGTTTCATTTTTTGTCTGTCACTCCTGTGTCCCACTGCCAGCCTGTGTAAAACTATGTCTTAAGGACAGAAATGAAAATGGAATAAGTTTTCAAATGTCTCTTTTCCAGAAATTCTTTGAAGAAAGCACACATCTTTGGAATCACATTCTCCTTCACCCAAGCAATGATATATTTTTCCTATGCTGGCTGTTTCCGGTTTGGTGCCTACTTGGTGGCACGTGGTCACATGAACTTTCAGGATGTTCTATTGTAAGTACTTAATGGGCTAATATTTATGACTCAATTCTGAAAATAAGACTGGGTGAATATACTTTGTGTCTGGGTAGAAAACTCTACCCTGAAGTCTCATGAAGACATTCTGGTGATTCAGGACATGTCATTTTGCCTTGTGCGGGTTACCACCAAAACACTCCACCTCACTTGGA
>NW_006208437.1:0-490 GCF_000334495.1 Tupaia belangeri chinensis
CATAAACAGATGGGGATGACATCGGTAGACAAAAAATGATCCATGTATTAGAAAGACGATATTAATCAAGAGAAGATAAATGGTAAGAAGTAAATGACAAGAATAAATAATAACAAATGCACATTGAAACTGGTGAGAAAGAAAAATAAAATCATGAAATGATTTAAGAAAAGTGGCATAAAGATGGAAATGAAAACAGTCAACACAGATTTTATAGAAACTGAGAGAGGAAGATGATTAATTGGTGGAATTACTCTTGACATGAAAATAAATATCAAGATATAAAACTCATGCATATTACCCAACTTACTTCATTACTCAGCCTGATGCTCTTTGTAAAGCTGATGCTGTGTAATAGGAAGTGTCAAATTCATCTAAAATCTAACTTACTGTAGCAACTACAAAGGCAATCCAGGCTGAGAACACTCACGGTAACGACTTGCACACATACCAAAAAAAATGTAAACAAATCTATATAGGAACAATCAAA
>NW_006208438.1:0-465 GCF_000334495.1 Tupaia belangeri chinensis
ACCTCTAGAACTCGCTTGATGACTTTTAGTGAAAAGGTCCTCTGTGGTGGCCATTCTACATTAAACGTCGGCCATTCTGAAGAACAAGAGGTATCAAACTTACCTTTCCTTACCTTATGTCCATAATTGTGGGCTTTCTCCTGGACTTCTGAGAAATGATCTAACATCAAACTCTTAGGAGTTACTTGGGTTTGGTCCATGACAGGAAAAAAAGGAGAAACAAAGGCCAAAACTGAAAGATACACAGAATCACATTCACCCCCACGAACCAACAAATATGCACAGGGGATGACCGCACACACTGGCCGGTCAATTCCACCACACGCACAGGACTCACACCAGCCTGCATAGAATCATTACCAAATGTCAGCCCAAACAGTGTACAATGTGGACACTCGTAGATCTTTTGGTTATCAGGGACGTCTCCCTCAACCTCAAGTGGAGCCTCCAGGGTGGCTAACCCAA
>NW_006208439.1:0-808 GCF_000334495.1 Tupaia belangeri chinensis
TGACCTTCCCCCAATGTGAGTAGGGTGCTTTCTCACGTTCCTTCAATCTGCTTGTGTGTTTCCTTCCAGTGTGCATACGTTCCGCATAGAAAAATAGAAAGAAAAATGTATATCTATATTTATATATATGTATATGTATCTTATATGTGTATGTATGTGTGTATATATATATATACACACACACACGATAAAGAGCCGCTGAGTCCCTGTGTCTTGTTGGTAAAGGGAGTAAGTTCCCTCATTTAAGACCCCAACTTAATACCCAGCCCAAGTGACTTCAAAACCACACCAAGTAAATGTGTATAGGTACCTATAATCTAGACAAAGAGGAAGCATGGAGGAGTAGGGATTGAGGTATCAAAATATCTTATTGAAGTGTGCTTTCTCTTTCTCCTTCTCTCTTCCTCTCTCTGTCTCTACCTGGTAGACATAGGAACCTTCTGAAAAAATTTTTTCAAAGGCAAGAAAATGAATATCATTCACAATATAGAAAGAACTATTAAAACTCGACAATAAGAAAAATTATATATCAATCCAAAGATCTTAACAGAGACCTCACAAAGTAAACATTTATATAGCAGGTAAAATATTAAAAGATGTTCCAATTCACACGTTACCAGGAAAAGGCAAATTTAAACAATAATGAGATACTACTACATACCAATGAAAATTGATTAAATCCAAACACTGAAAGCACCATGTGCTGATAAGGATTTGGAATGACAGGAACTTTCTTTCCTTATTGAGAATAAAAAATGGCGCAAGCTGGCACATGAGTTTGTTCATATGCTCAAGCAGATTTTTATGG
>NW_006208440.1:0-432 GCF_000334495.1 Tupaia belangeri chinensis
TTGGTTGTTTTTTGTTCTCATATAACAGTCTCTGGTTTTTTAGTTTTCAGAATCTCTTGAAGAGCAGGTCTGGAGTTGGTAAATTCCTTCAAGTTTTGTTTATTCGAGAATGTTTTTATCTCTTTTTTTCCCATATGAAAGATAATTTTGCTAGGTATAGTATTCTTGGTTGAAATTGTTTTTCACTCAACACTTTGACTATGCTTCCCCATTCTTTCCTTTCCTGCATTGTTTCCGCCGAGAGATCCAATGTTAGTTTGATGGGGTGACCTTTGTAAGCAACCTGGCGTTTCCCTCTTGCCAACATTAGTATCTTGTCTTTGTCTGTTGTTTTTGCCAGTCTGGCTATGATGTGCCTTGGAGAGGATCTTCTTGGGTTGATTCTACTCGGGGTCCTATGTATTTCTTGGGTCTGGATATTTGAATGCCTTT
>NW_006208440.1:2569-6842 GCF_000334495.1 Tupaia belangeri chinensis
ACTTATTTTCTATTTCATTTATTTCTGCTCAAATCCTTATTATTTCTTTTCTCCTGGAGCTTTTTGGATTTTTTTGCTGTTGCTTTTCCAATTCTCTGAGAAATGATGTTAGGTTGTCTATTTGCCAACTTTGTATCTTCTTCTTATGAGTACTAATTGGTATGAAATTCCCTCTTATGACTGCTTTTGCAGCCTCCTAAAGATTATAGAAACTCGTGTCCTCATTGTCATTGGTTTCCATGAATGTTTTGATTTCAGTCTTAATTTCTTCAGTATTTACATAGCCCTGCAGGAGTAGGCTATTTAATTTCCATGTACTTGTATATTTTGGGGAATTTATCATAATATTAAAATCAAGTTTAATTTCATCATTTTCAGAGAAGATGCTGGATATAGTTTCTATGCCTTTGAATATGTAGAGGCTTGCTTTGTGCCCTATTATGTGGTCAATCTTCAAAAACGTTCCATGTGGGGGTGAGAAAAAAAACTACATCTAGTGTTTTTTGGGTGGAAAGTTCTATAGATGATTGTTAAGTCCATTTGATTTATGGTATCATTTAGATCCTTTACCTCTCTACTTATTTTTTGTCTAGATGATCTGTCCAGAGGAGACAGTGGGGTGTTGAGGTCTCCAACAACTAGTGTGTTGCAGTCTACCTCTCCTTTTAGATCTAACAGTCTTTCTTTCACATATTTGGGTGGTCCTGTTTTAGATACATAGATTTTTATTAGTATTATATCTTTCTGATGGATTGAACCTTTTACTACAATATAGTGCCATTCTTTGTCTCTCAAACAGTTTTTGTTTTAAAGCCTATCTTTTCAGAAAATAGTATCGCTACTTCAGCTTTTTTTGTTGTTGTTGTTCTCTTTTCATGGAATAACTTTTTCCAACACTTCACTTTTAATGTATATGTGTCTTTATACGTGAGATTCACTTCTTGTAGACAACAAATAGAGGGATTCCGTTTTGTTTTGGTTTTTGTTTTGTTTTGTTTTGTTTTGTTTTTTAATCTATTCTGCCAATCTGCATCTCTTGATTGGAGAATTTAATCCATTAACATTCAAAGTTATTATCAATATTTCTAGACTTGTCATTATCTTTAAGTTGGCCATTGTCTTGGTTGGCTTTCATTCCCTTATTTCTGATGGATCATTCTTAGTTTTCCTGGAACAGGACTCTCTTCAGAGTTTCTTTAAGAGCTGGTCTGGTATTGGCAAATTCTTTCAGGTTTGTTTGTTTGAGAAGATTTTTTTTTCCCATATGAAGAATAATATTGCTGGATATAATAATCTTTGTTGAAACTGTTTCTCTCTTAACACTTTCAATATGTCTTCCCATTCTTTCCTTGCTTTCATTGTTTCTGTTGCAAAGTCCAGAGCTAGCCTGATGAGATGACCTTTGTATTTCACTTCTCATTTTTCTCTTACCAATTTTAGTGTCTTGTCTTTATCTGTGGTCTTGGCCAGTCTGGCTAAGATGTGCCTTGGGGAAGACTTTCTTGGGTTCTTTCTATTTGAAGTCCATTGTATTTCTCATATCTGGATGTGTAAATGCTTCTCTAGACTTGGGAAATTTTCTTCCAGGATTTCATGAAACAGATTTTCCGTGCCCATATTAGTTTCTTCACCTTATTGGATACCAATTATTTGGATGTTTAGATGTTTAATGGAGCCTAATTTTTCTCGTATATTCTCCTCTTTTTTTTTTTTTTTTTCATTTTCTCTTTCTTTTTCCTAGGTCAGAGGTTTTATCTTCTATGTCAATATTCATCATGGTCTAATTGACTTTTAATACTTTCAAGAGAGTTTTTGATTTCCTGTATTATAGACTTCATCGCTAATAGTTTCACATGATTCTTTCTTAGAGTGTTCATTTCTTTTTTTATTTCCTGGAACGACTTTCTAATCACCTGTAGCTCATTGTCTCTTTTCTGTTTCAATGATAGAATTTTGTCTCCATGAATATTCTAAATTTTCTCTCTGACATTTTGGTCACATGTGTTTCTTCAAGAGATGGAGGGGACTTATTGTGTTATTTTAATGGAGACATATTTTCTGGTTTATTCAGACTTGAGGCTCTTCTACTTCTAGCCATGGAGAGAGGTATTCACTTTGGATACCTTTTTGGAAAATGTTTCTTTGACTTGGAACAAGTTTTCTTCCTTTTTATAGACTGATGTGTGTCAAAGTCTCTCTTCTGCTCTGTTTTGCAATGTGGTTGGCACAGGAGGAGTCTTCTATTCAGGAGTCTGAAGAGCAGTCTTTCCTTTTTTGCAAGTGGTTATGTAAAAGGGAGAATCCCAGGGAGCATCACAATACCAGGATATTTGAAAAGTGTGATTCTAGACCTGTCTAACCCCTTGTTGTGCATGGAGGATTGGCAGGAGGTGACAATATAAGACAGGAGAGAAACAAGTATGAAAGAGAATAAAGAAAGTGTGCGGTGCATGATTTCACTAGGGGTATGGAGATGGAAATGGGATCTTCTGAAGAGCTCGAGGTTGTCCTGTGGGGTAAGGAGAAGTGGGAAATTAACAAAAGAAAGAAAAAGAGAAGGGGAAAAAGGCCTACCTTCTGAGAGAGAGAGAGAGTCACTGGGGTTGGAAAACCGAATCTGAAGCTGGTACAAGGAGGCCCTGTCTCAGGGTCCCTTAGGCCAGGGGTCTGGAGATGAAATGGGCTCTGCTGAAGGGCTGGGGGTAGTCCTATGAGGTAAGGAGATGGGGGAAATTCTTTAGTCATATTCTTAAAGAAATTTGTCATTTTCTCCCTATATTAATGATCCTCCTTTAAAATCATCTCTGTTCAGACAACAGTGTCATCATCCAGCTAAATGACACCTCATCTCACTCACAAGACCTTCAAAGCCTCTCTTTATTGTTTGGACATGAATTGCTTAAGCAGAGGAAAAAAGCACATTCAAAGTTTTCTGAAGCCTTGGGAACATTATTCACACTAGCTCTGTGTACCATGCAGGAGAATCTCTAAATTGGAACCTAGGCCTATACATTTATGTCTTTTGGCTTGGCTGAAGAATTTACCATGAAATACATTACTTGACAGTATTTCCTAACGCTGTCCCCTCTGTTTAGGTACCAATGGAAGAACTACAGATATGTATTGGTCTTTTACTTTGCCATTGAGCAGATCAATAAAAGTCCCCATTTGCTCCCCAACCTCTCCCTTGGTTATGATTTCTACAATGCACTTCCCAGTGATAAAAGAACTTTAGAAAGTGCTCTATTTTTGCTCACTGGAGGATATCAGTCCCTGCCAAACTACAACTGCCAGATACAGAAACAGCCTGTTGCTATTATTGCAGGAAATATGCCAACATTTTCAGCCCAAGTTGGAACCCTATTGGAGCTCTACAAAAGTCCACAGGTAAGTGGGTAGTCAGGTTAAAGAATGAAAATTGGAGAGCTCCTAATGTAATCCTCTTAGATCTGAGCAAAGAAGATATGGAAGCTGGGTTTACATACATCTAGAGGCCCTCAGCACTTCTTTTGGTTGGTTGAACACAATTTGCTTAAGCAGAATTAAAGAGAGACAGGTTCTTTCCTGGGTCATGAGCCTATTAACAGTACAAGAATTAAAAAGAAAAAGAATTGTAGTAGGCCACCTGGTGATATGGTGGTTAATGTGCCTGGATTTCACTTGGCTGACTGCATGGCTCAAGTCTTGATTTTGCTATCCTTAAGAACACACTGGGCATATGTGCTTGCATGCCTCAAATCCCAACATAGAAGGGATATTGGTATGACCATCCCCTATGAGGAGTGATTTCTCACTATTCCTCTATCTCTATGTGGCAAACACACATAAATTAATTTGCCCTATGACATATTAAAAATAAAAAAGAAGTAAAATTTGTTAAGTTCCACCTATATTTCTTTCTATAGCCATGACATCCAAACCCTAGTAATCGGAATATTGATAGTTTTCTTAAAGATGCTTTCTAAAAAGTGCACACAGTATAAGGAACCATCTGATCTTAGGACAGGACAATATTAGGGGCATTCGGAGGACAATTAGACACAAAAATAAAATAATTTTCATTTATTATCACTAAGGACAAATAAATAATATTCCAGCACTGGAGAGCCTCCAAATTGGCTATGACTCAGTTCCTCCAGCTGAGGTTTACCAGCTCCCTCTGCCCTTCCTCACATTCATGCAGGGGGATTCCCTGGAAGCACCTCCAGTTACTCTCAGCGTGACAACTCTCCACCTCAGAGGTTCTTCCAGGGAAATTGTCTTATAAAGGTTT
>NW_006208440.1:7183-7676 GCF_000334495.1 Tupaia belangeri chinensis
TGCTTGGGTCTGGAAATGATATTTTTTCCTGTGCTAGCCACATGTCCTTTCTCAAAAAAAAAAAATGGGATTGAAAACAGTCTTCTAATGGTCATATCAACAATATAGAATCATTTCCACAGCATGTAAATTCTTCACTCAATATTCTGTTCTATTGTCTAAACAGGTAGAGAATTAGCTCCTCCCTGTTTAAGTCAGAAAATTTTTTAAAATCACGCTAAATTCAGAATCAGATTATTTTATTTTATTTTAATTTTTGGAGAGGTTTTGGCTATAGGGCACGAGCACTCGCCAGAAAAAGAGACAAAGAGATAGAAAGCGAGAAGTCACCCCCCAGGGGGGATGGCGACGCCACAATCCCTTTTCCTCCATTCTCCTCTTGGGATCTTGAGCACGCACGCACACGCGCCTGGTGTGAGTTTCAAGCCACCAGGTCCAGGACGCGAACCGTGGTCGACTACATGGGAGTCCAACGACATAGCCATTATGCTAA
>NW_006208440.1:7982-8480 GCF_000334495.1 Tupaia belangeri chinensis
TTCTTTACAAAAAAGAAGGGCAATTCACACTTTCCAAGGTGAAGGGCTCTGATAGCAAGGAGAACTAGGTCTGAGTAAAATTTTTGCATTGCCTTTTGACTGTCACCAAATAGGCAAAACATTTCCTTCTTTAAGATCTAAAAAAACATTAGTGTGTGAAGTGAAGCAACTGAATAACAATTAGAAAGTTGCCCACCGATCTTACTGGCCCACTGGCAAATCCAACTAGCCCCTAGAAAAGCTCTGGTGCAGTCTGCAGAAGGTAAATGGCTAATACAGAATTCCTCCATTCTCTAGAAACAGAATCAGATCTCTGCAGGGAAAAGCCTTTGTAAATTTAATTTTATAGCACATAACAACACATAACATATACTAATTATTTTTTAATCAACTGATGCCCTGCACTTTTTTTATTTTTATTTTTTATTGTGCTTCCTCATTTACATACAATTGTACACCTCTGAGGGTTACAGTATGGTTTTTTCTTTCTTTTTTTTT
>NW_006208441.1:0-677 GCF_000334495.1 Tupaia belangeri chinensis
ACACATATGTGCTTGGTGTAAGTTTTAAGCCATCGAATTCGACACTTGAACCATGGTTGACTACATGAGAGTCCAGTAATGTAATCATTATGTCATCTGCTGGTCTCCAGTGTTTTTGTTTGTTTGTTTGTTTGTTTTAAGAATTTTTACTATAAAGTATGTGTGCTCACTAGAAAGATAGAGATAGAGAGACAGAAAGTGTGAACTCACCCCCTAGGGCAAATTGTTGTGCCACAATGCTGTCTCTATTCTCCTCTTTTGATTTTGGATATGCACAAACATATTCCCATCATGAAATTAAGCCACTGTGTTTGAGACTCGAACCTTGGTCGACAACATGAGCGTTCAGCAAACTAACCATTTATTTCATCATCTGCTGGTCCCCATAGTAACATTTTTACTAAGTTATTTTAACATTTTACTAAGTCTTTCATTTTTATCAGTGAATAAATTTGTTATTGTTCATTCAATAAGGTCTTTTTATCCCATTCTCATGTGTAAGTGACTGTTCTCCCACAGGGGAATCTTGGAATAAGCAACATCATTTCTCCAACCTACTTCGTTCACCTTCTCTTCCAGCTATAATTTTAGAAACCTCTGTATTTCTCCAGGATTAAGAAAATGAATTCATTTTTTGGTATGTTGCTTACTGATCTCCCCAAGTGTTTTACATTGTA
>NW_006208442.1:0-1331 GCF_000334495.1 Tupaia belangeri chinensis
CACCCACGCCGAGGCTGGACCCCGGCAACCAGTGATCACAACAAACCGGCAAAGAGATTCTAGATAACTTCTGTTTGCTTGCTCCTGAATATTCAGACTGAACTTCAATAATTTGAAAGAAACACATCATCCATCAGATGACGAAAAAAAGAAATCACTGCCAGATCACAAGAACTATGGGAACACAAGAGTTACTTCTCCTCCAAGGGATAAGAGTAACTCTTCTTCATCCACAAGCAATTTGGTGAAAATCATGGAAACGTCTGATAAGGAATTTAGAGCATTCAGAATGTCAAAGCTAACAGAGAAAGAAGAGAAGAGAGATAATGAACTGCTAATGAGAAAGGAGAAAGAAGCTCAAGAGATGAGGAAATTCTTGCAAGATCTAAAGGAGGAATTACACACTTTACAAAAGACTCTAACGGAACTGTTAGAGATGAAGTCTATAATACAGGAAGTCAAAATCTCCCTTGAAAGTATTAAAAGCAGACTAGATCATTCAGAAAATAGAATCTCAAATGTAGAAGAGAAAATAGCCGGCCTAGAAAAATCCACCACAAAGACTGAGAAAATGGCCCAAAAATTTGAGAATAATATATGAGAAGTACTATATACCATCAAATGTCCAAACATCTGGATAATTGGCATTCCAGAAGGTGAAGACACCCAAAAGGGCATTGATAATATATTTCATGAAAACCTGCAAGAAAACTTTCCAAACCTAGAGAGGCATTCGAAGATCTAGTCTCAGCAAATACAAAGGACCCTAAATAGACTCAACCCAAGAAGATCTTCTTCAAGGCACAGTATAGCCAGGTTGACCAAAACCACAGAAAAAAACAAGATACTAAGATTGGCAAGAGAAAAAGATGAAGTTACTTACAAAGGACATCCCATCAGGCTAACAGCAGATCTCTCATCAGAAACAATGCAAGCAAGGAAAGAATGGGAAAATATATTCGAAGTGTTAAGAGAAAAGCAATTTCAGCCAAGAATACTGTACCTGGCAGAAAAGACAAGAACATTCTCAGATAAACAAAACCTGAAAGAATTTACCAGAACCAGATCAGATCTCCAAGAAGTTCTCAAGGGTGTGCTATGTCAGGAAAATTAAATACAGACACATGGAAATAAGAGTTCAAAAACTAAGAAAGTGGCCAGCTTAATCTTAGCAACAAGCCTGGGGTTGAATATTATATCCCAGAATTTAATCAGGAAAATTGAACCAGAACAGAAGATAAAAATACATGAGACTGATAGGTTCATGCACCTACCATTGGAACAGAATCCTAAACTCTTTCTGGCTTTAAGCAAAATTCCTTGTTATTTCT
>NW_006208443.1:0-1360 GCF_000334495.1 Tupaia belangeri chinensis
AAATGCTGGGGCTCTCTTATGTCACAGATCTCAGCATAAGAAAACTACTCCAGCTCCCGCAGTTGGCACAGCTATGATTTCCAAACCAAAGAAGACACATTCATCACTTCATAGACTGCTGCAAAGGGTGCCAGGTTATGAAGCAGAGGGGGGCCATTCCACACAAGTATTCGGGTCCAGCGGAGGGCTCCAGGACGAAGCTGGGAAATTGATTTCACGGAGGTAAAACGGAAAATATGAGTATAAATATCTCCTAGTTATGGTGGATCCTTTCTCCGGGTGGGTAGAGGCTTTTCCAACAAAGTGAGAAATGCTGCAAATAGTTGCTAAAACCCTATTAGAGGAAATTATACCCCAGTATGGAGTTCCTGAGACACTCAGCTCAGACAGTGGTCCGGCTTTCATTGGTAGGGCCCTACAGGGTCTAGCCCAGGCTGTGGAACTGATTGGAAGTTACATTGTGAATAAAACCCCCAGAGTTCTGGGCAAGTAGAAAGAATGAATTGAACTCTAAAGGAGACTTTATCTAAATTAGCCCTAGAGACTAGCGGAGACTGGGTGACATTCCTACCTTTTTCCCTGTTCCAGGTTCATAACTCCCCTTATGGCCATGGAGTGACCCCATTTGAGGTCATGTATGGGGCACCACCCCCCATACGCACTCGTACCCTCCCCTCTCTGATACCTGAAGGAACTGTAGATCATAGAACCAGCCTTTAGGCCCCCTGACAAGTTCAAGAAGTAATTTGGCCTTTAATCCGAGCACTCCATGAAGCTAAGAACTCCTCAAACCGAGACCATGGTATAGTCCCAGGAGATTGGGTCTGGGTGAAAAGGCACAGGACACACTCTTTGGAACCTAGATGGAAAGGACCTTACGTGACTCTTTTGGTTACTCTTACGGCTTTAAATGTTGATGGAATTGGGCTGTGGATTCACCATTCACACATGTGTTGAGCCTCATCACCTGAATACACACGAGCCGAAAAGGAGTGGATCGTATGCCAACATCTGCACAATACTTTGAATCTCCAACTGTCCAGATTTTCGGATCAGCCAATGTTCCTTCCTCAACATGATAATGATAAAGTTGCTGGCCATTAGCCTTCTCGTTAGTTGGGGCACCACGACGAGCCTACACCAGCCTTGTAGATAGACATGGGTGCTCACAGATGGAGAGACTGGTAACATTTTAAATTACACTACTCACACCAGTCCACTAGGCATATGGTGGCCAGACCTTTATTTTGACTTGAGAGACCTTTTTGAAAAAAACTCATACTAAGAAACTCTCTTATCATGTCTTAATGAAAAGAGCATTGATGATTGGGGACCAAATCAAGGGGTTCTGGGCCTGTCC
>NW_006208443.1:2184-3592 GCF_000334495.1 Tupaia belangeri chinensis
CCCTCTTGGTGGTTGGTGGATTTGCTTACAAACTGGACTTACCCCATGTCTTTCCCTTTTAGTCTTTAATGCGGCCCAAGAATATTATGCCTTAATTGTAGTTCTTCCTCGAATCATATATCACCCCGAGGAAGTCATGTTTCTACATTGGAATTTGCTTGAGCCATTTCACACTAAGCGAGAGCCCTGACCATTGTCACTTTGTTTAGCCTAGGATTAGCCAGGGCTGGAACAGGTATAGCCTCCCTTACTACCCAAGCTGCAGGGCTTCGATCTTTACAAATAGCAATTGATGAAGACCTAGAGAGAATTGAGGCCACTATTAGCCATTTAGAAAAGTCTCTAACCTCACTCTCTGAAGTTGTGTTACAAAATAGAAGAGGATTAGACGTCCTTTTCCTACAATAGGGTGGCCTCTGTGTAGCTCTGGGTGAAGAATGTTGTTTTTATGCTGACCACTCCAGTGTAGTCCGGGACTCTATGTCTAAGTCAGAGAAGGTCTAACAAAAAGAAAGAGAACAAGAAGCTAATGAGAGTTGGTTTGAAACTTGGTTTAATAAATCCCCTTGGATGACAACCCTGATCTTCACCATATTGGGTCCCTTGCTTATTTTACTTCTTTTACTCACCTTCAGTCCCTGCATCATATATAGATTGGTACAATTTATAAAAGACCATCTCAACATTGTGCAAGCTATGGTTCCGAAGCAAAGTTATGCCCAACTTTAATAACAAAAATATATTTTGTTACTCTAACCCGATGCTTCTCTGCTTCTGTAAATCGCTTGGCAATATTAATAAGAATGATTCCTCATTATGTACAACACAGAGGGGGAATGTTAGGCCAAGTTAGCTTAATCACGGTCATATTAGGGAATTCTGGGCCGAGTTAGCTTAATTGCTGCCATGCTAGCACTTCAAGGACGGAGACCAAAAGTCTGGGAACTCACAGATAAGCAGAAAATGGGTGGGCCCAACACCTCTGAGACAAGGTCATCCAGACCCTTAGCTGAGAGCCCTTATTTAGATGGTAACAGCTGGACCCTTGCTTCCCATACCCCCTCCTTTGCATGTGTTACATTCTATGGGAAATCCTGAACTATAAAAGATCCCTTTATCTTAGGTACGGGGTCCTTGTTGAAGGCACGCTGCGACAGGCAGAAACTCAGACCCCAGCTAGCTGGAAAAGAATAAAAAGCCTCTTATGCAGTTGTGTTTTCATTGTCTTTTCTGCATCTCCATCAGTTAGACCAATCTCTGGACCCTTACAATACATATATACATACAAAAGCAATTTTTCAGGTCCTTTCCAAGAGCCTGATTCAGAAATTTCCATAATACCAGAGGAAGAGATTTTGTTGTCTCCGATTGGTCAGATGCAGTGAAATTAGTTCCTATAGGAGATAAT
>NW_006208443.1:4123-6086 GCF_000334495.1 Tupaia belangeri chinensis
CATAGATCAGGAGCTCATGAATAAGTATTTTATGAACAAAAACTGTTTAACAAATTTTCCCAGTGTAGAACAGATCAATCTACTAATATATCTAACTCTAACTCAATATCTTTTATTTTTGTACAATTTAAAGGCAGTTGGTAGAAATATTTAAATTTTATGTTAATTGAACCAAATTAACTTTAAGATGACTCAGACAGTTTATGAACCTTTATTATTTTAAAGAAGCACACTGTTAAGATATCAAACTATCTGAAAACATTAATAAATACTTATTTATAATTTAAGTTTAAGGGTTTTTGTTTTTAAACCATTGTGCTTGATTATCTGTAAAAACCAAAAGGTTAGTCATTAATCCATTTTTTGTTGAACCAAATTAACTTTAAGATGACTCAGACAGTTTATGAACCTTTATTATTTTAAAGAAGCACACTGTTAAGATATCAAACTATCTGAAAACATTAATAAATACTTATTTATAATTTAAGTTTAAGGGTTTTTGTTTTTAAACCATTGTGCTTGATTATCTGTAAAAACCAAAAGGTTAGTCATTAATCCATTTTTTGTTAGTTAGATATCTACCATGTAACATATAGCACATAACATGTAAATATTAGATGTTTTGGCTAAAGCAACCACATTAAGATAAATATGATTTTTAACTAATGAATGTTGGAAAAATATATGTTAGAAACTGAAGATCTTTACATATATATATATATATATTTGAAACCTACTATTTGTCAGAGATTTAGTCATGTAAAGTTCTAAAGCATTTAGATTGATGTGTATGAGCACTCTTATTTATCAGCCAAATTTAATGGAATTCTTTAAGGCCTTTGATCACATAGACACATGACATATAACATATATATTCATATACACTCATACCAACAAAAAGTTTTATAACTTTTTGGAAATTTTTTATACCTTTTTTCTTTGTCTCATTTTAAAGAAGTTATGGAGCTTAACCCTTAGATGTTTACTTTTCTCTCAGGCTTTGTTAGAAAGAAGACAGTTTTTAAATATTTTTGGACATTTTAGCTGTGTATTTAAATTTGTGAATAATCCTGGGCCCGTTAGCATTTTAAATGTATTTTGAATATTAGCATTTTTATTAAGTATAGCCATTTTCTTCTGCAAAATCTCCAAAGGCTGCCTTCCGTTGCAAATATAGACTTCCAATAAAAGCTGCTTTACAGATTAAATGACAGTCTCAAGGGAGTAATCACATAGGACCTAAGGTTTCTGGAATGGTCATAGTAATCAGAACTTGAATTGCATTTTCTCTTATACTATCTTGAAGTCTATGTAATGTTTTCATATCAAACCCTTGAACTCCGTGCAAATTCCCTTGTGGGTCTTGTTTTATCATCAAAAATAACATTAAGTCACCCACATCTATTAGATTAGAATTTTTCTGATATTTGGCTAGAGCCTTCTGTATGGGGGTTAATGTTTGAACTGAAAAAAAAAGATGTGAGGTTTTCATTTTAAAGGGATTCTTTTTATTCAATAGACTAGGAAAAGCTGGTGCAGGGGCTAAAGGAGAGGTTGTTATAGGCATAGGAATCTCATATTTATGTCAAAAGTTTGCTTTTGTTTCCTGGAAGGTTTTCAGACCATTTTTATCAATATCCACATGGAAAATCCATTTACAGGAATATGAGAGCCTTGCCCATGTTCCTTTAGCAATAGTTTACCAACACATTCCCAAGTTTCCACATTGAGGATGCCTTGCTCAGGGAACCAGGGCTAGTATTTTAAAATCCATTCCAATAATTTAATAATCTTTTGTGTCCACATAGAAGCCCCTGCTTGCTTCTGCAAACATTTCAATAAGGTAACATAATGAGTTAAACTAGATGAATTATGCTCCATTTTTACTGAGTCTTAAAAGCAATTCCTCAGGACCAGCAGTTGGCATAATGGCTGTCACTGGACTCCCATGTAGTTGACTGTG
>NW_006208443.1:6539-7565 GCF_000334495.1 Tupaia belangeri chinensis
ACTCTTTATTTATTGAGTGGAAGATCAGATTACAAACAACATAATATTTTAAAGTCCATAAATGACCTTTTCTCAGCAAATTTAACCATATATATTTATGATGGAAAATTCTGTAAATGTACAGTGGATGGGAAAGGATGAACAAACAGCAGAATTTCCCCAAACAAGAACACCTTTAACAAGGAAGTTAAAGATTTACTTGGAAACAAAGTATAGCATCAAAAAGCTATTATGTAGAACACAAGGCACATTAACCTAGCCAGACATGGCTTGCTTCTCTTGGAAACGGGTCACAGCAGACTGTGTGCAGTCTTCTGTGCTTGAGGACCCAGTGTGTCAGGTCTTTCAAGTTGTTTTCCAGCAGGTCTGGACCATTGTCACACAGGGTGGTCTCCAACACCTATCTGTGTTCATTACAAAGGCTCTGATTCATATGGGGTGACTGTGTGATCTTGACAGTCTCCCTCCCAGCAGGTGCAAACATGTGCAGAGGCCCAATACGGGCTCAGCCCCCAGAACAATCTAGTAACAGCTTACATGAGCACATGTGCCTTCAGAGCAGTGCCACAGATGGGAACAGGTGAGCAGGGTGAAGGGACTGTGGGGGCCTTAGGGACATATGTACATGGGACTGCCCAGGTAACACAAGAACTCAGTGTCTGCATCTGGAAAGAAGAGTATCTTGCATCCCCCATGCAGTTACCACTCAGCAGAGCAACCTGGGTGGAAAGAGTTGGGTGCTATTTGCATCATTCTGTGGGATCCTGCCCAGGACTGTCCACAGGGAACTCTTGGCAGGAATCAAAATGTGCTAGGTGTTCTGCTTGTAAAATTAAAACAAAAGAAATAGTGTTCAGGACAGCAGACACTCCTTATGGAGCCATGTGTTAGTCATGATAGAGGAACAGCAAACAGTTTTTATCCCCCTCCCCCCTTCATGTGGGTCACTGTGTTTACCACTATAACGTAGTGGTAGTTAAACCACTCTTCCCTGGCTGCTGCTGGTACAACCCAATGTTGTAGTTG
>NW_006208444.1:0-225 GCF_000334495.1 Tupaia belangeri chinensis
AAAGCTTTCAACTTTTCTCCATTCAGGATGTTGTTCGTGATGGTTTTTTATTGTGTTGAGACATTACCCTTGTAGTCCGATTTTGCTGAGAGTCTTGATCATAAAGGGATGTTGTATCTTATCAAATGCTTTTTCTGCATCAATTGATATGACCATATGGTTTTTGTCTTTTTTCCTGTTAATATGGTGTATTACATTTATGGTTTTGCATGTGTTGAACCAAAC
>NW_006208445.1:0-1790 GCF_000334495.1 Tupaia belangeri chinensis
CATGTAGACATGGAATGGTGTGGAAGAAAAATGGGGTAATGGAATGGATAGAAAGAAGAGAAAGTGAAATCGATAGAACCTAACATGGAAGGATTTCAAAGCCAATAAATTGAAGCCAGAATGTTAGAAATCAGACGAATTGAGAGCCAAAGAGGGAACTAGATTTACGAGTTGTGTACCTTCACCAAGGATGCAGAGCTGTAATACACCACTGTCAATGCTACATGCCATATGAATGGCGAGGTTTGATTTCTAGTACTCAAACCTGACATTAATTCTGCCTACACAGGAAAGGAATCACCGAATGAGACTACTACAAAATCGTTTTGAAGTATTATATTGGGAAATAATTTGTTGTTCTTCTTAAGCACATTTAAACTGTTCTTGATATTATTAGATTATTTTGTCTTCCTTAGTATTGCTTAAAGGTTTCTTAATTTTAATAAGTTACATGAATAGTGCTAAACCTGTATGGTAACTACTGTCAGGGTGTTACTATGTAGAATAATGTTGCCACACACATTGATTCAAAGTATGTGAAGCCATTGGTACTAGAGAAACACAAAATTGAATTGAATTAGTGGGTGTTCCATTTCAGGACTCTTTGTTCACCAAGTACACAAAACTTCTTCTTTTAGTTCTATTTTAACCCATGCTTGAGTGTAACTAAAGTTGTTGCAATGTTTTGTATTGTCTTCTTATATCTTTCTGTTTTTCTGTCTCTGTCTCTGTTTTTCGAATAAAAGAAAGAAAGAAACTAAAAATATTTAGGCAAACTTGAAGATATTAACAAAAGAGTAATCAGTCTTTGTGAAGGAAATTGAGAATAATGGGATTCCTGTAAAACTTACCAGCATATTTCTCAAACTTTTTTACAGCTAAAGTGAAGAGAACAAGATAAATATCATTGATGGTTACAAACAAAGAAAATTCAACACTCTACCTTTTCAATCAATATGTCACAGAATGATAACTACTAAAATGGTTCAGTGGAAAATCATGAAAGCCCATCAATACCTGTGTATGTTTCATCATTTGGTTAGTGTAACAGTGGCATTAGAATCATGAGCCACTAGATCAAATTTAACCAAGCAAGGATATGACTTCCACATTCTTCAAAAGGACAAATCCTGGAGAAATTGAGTTCAGTGATAAAGAGGTTTCTGCGAAATCTTAAGGTGTTAGTGCAGGAGCAAACTTGCAGTAAGGGAACCTCATGTCAGGATATAGCAGAGAGAACCAAGGTGAAAGTTTACAGAAAATTACATCAACTAACTGTATGTGCTATACCTATCAGCCCAGAATCATCCACCTTATATGTGATTTAGTGAAGCTCTGGTAAGTCTGGAAGTCATAGAAACCAGTTCACGTAGACATGGAGTGGTGTGGAAGAAAAAAAGGTTAATGGAATGGGTAGAAAGAAGAGAAAGAGAAATCTCGATAGAACCTAACATGGAAGGATTTCAAAACCAATAAATTGAAGCCAGAATGTTAGAAATCAGACGAATTGAGAGCCAAAGAGGGAACTAGATTTACGAGTTGTGTACCTTCACCAAGGATGCAGAGCTGTAATACACCACTGTCAATGCTACATGCCATATGCATATGAATGGCGAGGTTTGATTTCCTGGTTAGCCTACACACGTCCAGTACCCACACCTGACATTGATTCTGGCTAGACGAGAAACAAATCATAGAATCAGAGTACTACAAAATTGTTTTGAAGTATTATTTATAGAAAATAATTTGTTGTCCTTTGTAAGTATGTTTAAGCTGTTCTTGATATTATT
>NW_006208446.1:0-870 GCF_000334495.1 Tupaia belangeri chinensis
CTTATGAGTCTCTTTTTCAATTCATACTCAGTATTTCATTGATAGGCAGTGACTTAGCCAATGAGAAACACTATAGGTAAAAATAGAATACAATCATCTTTCATGCATCCAAAAACAGGCTAACCCTAACCTCAGTGAAGGACCCTGTGTTAGTTCATTATTGTGTTGCTAAACAGAAATACTTGACTCCGTTTTTTGTTTTTTTTTTTTCCAAAGAATAGTGGTTTAGTTGGCTTATGATTACAGCAGTTGGAAAGTTCACAGGTATGGGGTCTTGATCAGGCTGGTCTCTAATGCTACATTGCAACATGGCCAACAGAAGCATAGCAGAAAGTGGGAACAGGAGAAGAGAAAAGCAACAGAATTCTCCACTTCCTCTGTTTGTCTCTCCCATATCCCTAGCTGATTGCATGGTGCCATCTCTTAAAGGGCTCTATCTCTAAAAGTTCTCCTCATCTCCCAAAGCTATTACACTGGGGTCCAAGTTTCAAGAACATGAACCTTTGGGGGACAAACCATTATATAAACCGTAGCAGACCCTAAACTTCTCCATCTGTTTTTGGGTGTTGTTCATTACTTTCCTAGTTGAAAAGTACTGCTCCTTCGAGATCCTGTAACTTAAATATAGTTGTCCCTGTATTTAATCTACATCTTCTATTTAACCAAGCGCAAACTGAAAATATTTGGGAAAGAAACCAGCAGCTGGCATAATGGTACATCTCTGGACTCCCACATAGTTGACCATGGTTTGGGAGTCCTAGACTGAAAAATCCCTAGAAGAAAAGGAATTGTGGTGTGGCCATCCCCCCTGGGGGGTGATTTTCTGCTTTCCATCTCTCTGACTCCAACTGTCTCTCAGGTGAGCACATG
>NW_006208447.1:0-831 GCF_000334495.1 Tupaia belangeri chinensis
TTCTCATACGCTATGGATAAAAGTATAAATTGGTACATCCTATTTAGGAGTGGGCATAGGCAATGTGGATTTTTTAAAAAAAAGCAGATTTCGTATAAACTTTTACACATGTGTGCTAAGGAAATACACGTAGTTGGGGACTTAGATTTAGCTTTAAGATGTTGACTATTGTTTAACATATAATAATTAAAAAGACACTGTCTCTATATGATGGATCTGCCCCATCAGAGTCTGGTCAGGAAAGCAATTCAGCCTGGTTATTGCAAACATTTAATATGATAACTTGACTAGGAGATGGGAGAGCTGAAAAGCCCAACAACTCAGACAAACAACCCAGAGATCAACAAGAAGAGATTCTCTCTCTCTGGCTGGATCAGAGTCTAAAACCTGGGGCAGGGGGAGGAGACGAGAGACCGGGACTGCAAAGCTAGGTGGAAGACAAGGGAATATGCTGTGTCTCCCTCCCATCTCTAGTTTCCTGTCGTGTTCCCCATAGGCTGAACTGAACAAGAATCGAACTGGCAAAGAGAGGGTGGGCAGCAGAGTGTCCCGTGATAGCAGTGGGCAGGAGGTTGGGGCAGTGTGGAGCTGAGCAATTAGGAATGTTACTAGCAGACCTTCCCATAACCTAGTGATTGAAGAAGCTGGAGCCCACATGGCGGACCTCAGTGAGAATTCTGGTTTGGCAGCTCATAAAACATGCTGGGCATGTGTGCATGGGTGCCCAAAGTCCCAATGGGATGGAGAAATGGATTGAGGCATGATCATGCCCCATTGGTAGTGCTTTCTCCCTCTCTCCCTGTCTCTATCTCTCTAGTGAGTGCATGTGCC
>NW_006208448.1:0-218 GCF_000334495.1 Tupaia belangeri chinensis
CCGATTTCTCAAGAGGAAGCTGCAAAGGAGATTTTAATGTGAAAAGGGGGACCTCTCCGTCAGCTTTAAGGAAGCCAAAAAATCCCCGCCATGGGCTTAGGTTCCTTGGGTCTCGGTGGAGCCATGCTGAACCCACAGAATCTTCTCTGAGTCATCGACCCCTTGGCTTCCTCCGAGAAAGGGGAGAGAGACCGGCTGGGCTGCGGATTTACACTCAT
>NW_006208448.1:697-986 GCF_000334495.1 Tupaia belangeri chinensis
CCAGCGACATAGCCATTATGCCATCTGCTGGTCCCTGAACTCTTTAAAAAATGTATCATTATTACTATTATCCACTTGTTATAGCTCTCGTGTGCCAGAGAGAGAGAGAGAGAGAGAAAAAGAAAGAGAGTGTGAGAAAGAAAGCCAGGTCCAGGACTCGAACCCCCATCAGCCATGTGGGAATCCAGTGCCTTAACCAACACACCAGCTGCCATCCCTTTTTTAAACCTATAAGACACATGCCCTTGTGGGGGAGACACAGAGATAGAGACAGAGAGAGGGAAAATGA
>NW_006208449.1:0-1031 GCF_000334495.1 Tupaia belangeri chinensis
TATTCTTGGTTGAAATTGTTTTTCACTCAACACTTTGACTATGTTTCCCCATTCTTTCCTTTCCTGCATTGTTTCCGCTGAGAGATCCGATGTTAGTCTGATGGGGTGACCTTTGTAAGTAACTTGGCGTTTCCCTCTTGCCAACTTTGTATCTTGTCTTTGTCTGTTGTTTTTGCCAGTCTGGCTATGATGTGCCTTGGAGAGGATCTTCTTGTGTTGATTCTACTCAGGGTCCTATGTATTTCTTGGGTCTGGATATTTGAATGGCTTTCTAGATTTGGAAAGTTTTCTTGCAGGATCTCATGGAATAAATTTTCTAGGCCCTTATTATTTTCTTCCTCTTCTGGTATACCAATTATCCGGAAAAATATGGAACGCTTCACGAATTTGCGTGTCATCCTTGTGCAGGGGCCATGCTAATCTTCTCTGTATCATTCCTATTTTAATATATGTGCTGCCGAAGCGAGCACTAAAGACATTATTTCTTACTACACAGAAGTAAAAATCTTTCTAGGGAAACACAATGAATAATAATAATAATAATTTAGCAATGAATCTATACAGATAATGTAAAATTGCCCATTAATCTAAGATACAATTCATAGTTGCAGGTTTAATACCTGCTTAAGATTGATATATACAATGACTGTTTTTAAAAATGAATTTAAAAAGTCAGTCATTTTCAGTTATTTTATCACATGAGGATATAAAATCAGGGTGCATTTTGGGTTCAAAACCCTAAAACTGTGATACAGTCTTAAGGAATGAAATCTTAGAGTGCCTGTTTTATTTGGAACCCTTTCTGTTTTTTAAAGCTTTCCAGGAATTTTCACCAGGCCTTATCAGAATAATGTAGCACTTGGGCACAAGATGCAGACTAGAAGCCCTGCACTGGAGGCCAAGATGGAGAAGACTTCCACAGCCACCATGAACTGCCCCTTGGTGTTGTGATAGACAGGGACAAATGTAACCCAGACACTGCAGAACACCAGCATACTGAATGTGAGGAACTTGGCTTCATTGAATGTGTC
>NW_006208449.1:1206-5834 GCF_000334495.1 Tupaia belangeri chinensis
TATGTCAATGAAAGGGGGAGAGGTTCCCAGCCAGATTCCACAGATAATTATTTGGATCAGGGAGCAAATGAGTATGATAGAGTTAGACGCCCCTGAGAGCAGCAAGTGCCTCATTGTCCTTTCCAGATTCATGGCATTGAATGCCAGAATCACAGTAATGGTTTTGGCCAGAACAGTGGAAAGAGCCACAGTAAACACAAGGCCAAATATAATTTCTTGGAGGACACAGGTGACTGTCTTAGGATGGCCAATGAAGAGCAAGGAGCAGAGGAAGCATGGCAGGAGGGAGATGAGCAGAATAAAGCTGAGAGCCTGGTTGTTGGCGTTGACAATAGGAGTGTCCCAAAAATTATGACTGTGAGGACAAAGAACCACAGCGCCATGTAGGCTATGTCTGTCCCTGAAGCATCCTCAAAAGTCAGGAATGTCACAGTATTGGGAAGGCAATGAGTTTTTTCACTGTTTGGATACTCCTGAGCTGGCACTGGATACACTGCTTTGCATCTGGTGAAAAAGCAATTGAATTTCACTAATTGTCATGTTGAAACTAATGCTTACTTTTGTGCAGTTTTGTGCAGATTAAGCCCCTGAGGTAATAGAAAGATACACCAAATTAAGAGCCATTGTTCATGACACTGGGTGAATTCTTTCAGCTGCAGATAACACCAAAGTGATTTGAATCTGGGTCTTAAGCACATGACGATCTTGGCTGACCTATTTTGTGACTCTCAATGATGATACTGAGAAAGAGAATTTATTCCAGATCTCGTCTCTACCCTCTCCTGAGTTTTCCCCTTGATAAACCTTATGTTTCCATGGCTTATTGTTCATCAAAATAGTAATGAATAGTTTTCTTATTTATATTTAGACAAAAAATCACTTTAACTTGTTCTCCTGGAATATCTTAACTTTCTTTCTAACCAAACTTCTATTGATTTTTTTCTTGTATGTAACATGTCACTTTGTGTAGACTTTTTTCATTGTACATTTTGATTTTCCTGTAAATATCATGAATACTTATATATAAATATTGAAAACAGTGTAAATATAAAACATTTGAATCTTGAATGAAATTTGATTGCTCATATATATCAATTTTTTGAGAAATTTGTATTTTAACTATATGATAAAAGAATGGGGTGTTATTTTTGA
Organism: Tupaia belangeri chinensis; assembly: GCF_000334495.1. Taxonomy (NCBI): domain Eukaryota; kingdom Metazoa; phylum Chordata; class Mammalia; order Scandentia; family Tupaiidae; genus Tupaia; species Tupaia belangeri. The sequence goes on from NW_006208449.1 coordinate 2,359, forward strand.
AGTAACCATTTAGATACCTCTGAAGGGATGGCTTGTTAATTTCTCTATGTAGCTAGTAATATTTTTGCCTTTATAAATAGTGATGTCTCTGCAGCAACTACTAACTTCTATTGTTATGTACCAGGAAAACCTTCACAGAGCTTACAGAAATTAACAGCCATGTTTATATGTCAATTATTTATTTTACAAAAATACATAGGGTTGTTCTTCATGTCGCAAGTTTTTATTCATTTATTTACTTATTTTTGGTAATACTGAGGCAATAGCATTGGGTTGTCAGAAAATTCATGCTGCATTTTTGCATAGAAATAAATGTAAACTACGTCATGACTTTTCCAGAAACCAAATATATTCTCAATGAATTAGAGAGAGTGTAGGCCAGCAGGTGGTATGATGGTGAGGATGAAAGACTCCCAGATGGTGACTGCATGTTGAGTCTTGAACCTGGTGACTTGCTTTCTCGCTTTCCCTTTCTCTTTCTCTTCCTTCTCTGGTTTGTGTACATTTTTCTTTTCTTACACTACCTACCCATATTTCTAGAGTCATCAGATACTTCTGCTTTCTGCCTCAGAGTCAAGTTTGGTACCCAAAAACACATGAATGTCTTCTTTAGGATTACAAACCTTTTCTTACTTTGTTTTTCCTTTTTATTTTTAAAAGAATTTATTTAATTTTATTCACTATTATTTTTAAAACTTGTAGGGCATGTGTGCTTATCAGATAGAGACAGAGACGGAAAGAGAAGGAAAGTGAGAAAATGAGCCACCAGATCTGGGACTTGCACCACAGTTGGTCATGTGGGAATTCAGTGTCTAAGCCAACATGCCACTTGCTGACCTCTATTGCCAGAGGGCACATGCATTCACTAGAGAGAGACACAGAGAGAGTGAGAAAGTGAGACAACACCACCTCCATAAAATGGTCATGTGACAATACCTTCTGCATCATTTATTTATTTATTTTTTTGGTCAGGATTTTGGACAACACACAAACTCTGTGTTTTTCAAATCATTTGATTAGGGACTCAAATCACAATTTAGGTCATGTGGGATTCAGCTACCTTAACTATCATGCCATGGGCTATCCCTGTACCTCTATTTTTATGTCTTGTTTTGCATACCTATTTGGTTTTGCAATTCCTTCATAAAATATAAGTCACATTTTTTTCTTGGCATATTCTTACCTGAACATATATTTACTTTTACTAGCGATGAAATTCTAATGTTTTCTACTGTTAAAATGTCTTCAATTACATAATACTTATAGAAGAATTCAAACCATATTTCTTTTTTTTTTTTTTTTTGAGAGGTTTTTGCTATAGGGCATGTGCACTCACCAGGCAGGAAGAGAGAGAAATAGAGACAGAAAGAGAGAAATCACCCCCCCAGAGGGGATGGCCACGCCATAATCCCTTCTCCTCCATTCTCCTCTCGGGATCTTGGGCAGAACACACATGAGCCTGGCGTGAGTTTAAGCCACCGGGTCCGGGACTCGAACCGCAGTCGACTACATGGGAGTCCAGCAACATAGCCATTATGCTAACTGCTGGTCCCTCAAACTATATTTATTTCTTATATATCAGAAAAATATAAGCATGATTTCTTATAACTTTTCATATTTCATATTTGATAATACAGTATTTTATTATGATAATTGATTCATTTTATATTTTATATTTTGTATGAGAGCATATCTGATGTGCACAACTGTGAAATTTATTAAGATATTGAGTCCTCAATTTTTAAATGATGATTTCTTTTCTTCCTGAAATATATTTTGAAGTGTGGTATTCTGATATTAGTCAATTCTTTGTACTTAATTACACAGGTGTTTGAGTATGGCTGAAAAAGTTATAAAATATTTTTAAAATAGTTTTATCTGGAATTCTTTTGTGCTTATCATCTGGGCCTCAAAGTCAAATTCAAATTTTAAGGCATCCACAGATAGCCTTGGTAATTACACATCCTTGTTCATGAGTAGTGTGGTCCAGTATGAGATCCAAAATTGATAGTGTCTTACCCAGCACCTAACTTCAAGAGTGTTCATTGGAAATAGTTTCACAGTTTAGCCTAATAGAATGAGCATCAGCAGGAAGCTTACATAAAATAGGGTAGGAGATTCTCTATAAAATAAATATAGCAAAACAATAATGACATGAATTAAGAACTATGGTGCTCTATGCTTCATTTACTAATTTATTTTTAAAGGAGATTTTTGCTATAAAGCACGTGTGTTTATCAGAGAGACAGAAAGTAAAAAAGTAAGTGAAAAAATCATCCTTCAGGGGTAAGACCATGCCACAGTCTCTTCTTTCAGAATTTTCAGCACCCGTGTACATGCGCATCCTGCATGACTTTCAAGTTTCTGGGTTGGTCATTGAACTGAGGTTGGCCACATGAGACAATATCTTAACCGCCATGGCACCTGCTGGCCCCTATATTTTATTTCTAATAGTAATAGTTTTATTTTTATTGAACAATATTAAGAAGTTATAGTGTAGTTATATATTTCATACTTACTTGATTTGAAATATCTGATTCCAGGCAAGAAGCACAAATAAAACAGCAAACAGGTCTTCCTTCTTGGGGAATTTTCTGGAATCCTGGAACACAGTTGTGGTTGCACACAGATTCTGGAGTCTGAGGAGAAAAGAAAATCATTAGTCATTATCATGTATGTTATAAGCTGTTTTGACTACATGTCACTATTTTTCCCCACTTCAGAGAAAACTGGCATTGAGTAGTTCTTCACTGTTTATCCTTTAGATATTACCTAGGCTTCTATTTATTTTTTTCGCACAGAGATTTTGGATATAGGGTGCATGTGCTTGCTGGAGAGAGAGAGAAAGACAAAGAAAGAGAAAAATCACCCCCTGGGGGATTGCTATACTACAATCTCCTCTCCTTTCTCCTCTCAGAATGTTTGGCATGTATACATGCATGTGTGCCTGACATGAGTTTCAGGCCTCTGGTTACAGGACTTGAACTGCACTCAGCCATGTTGGATTCCAGAGCTTTAACCACTAGACAACTTGCTGCCCCCCCTTACCTAGACTTCTAATTAAGAACTAGTATACTTAACTTCTTTATGTATTATTATGTTTTAATTTTAAAAATATTTTGTTTCATTTATTTATTATTTCTTTATAATTTGACCAGAAAGAGACACACACACAGAGAAAGTTAAAGTGAGAAAGCAAGTCATCTTTTCTGGGACTCGAACACTGATCAACCATGTGGGAGTCCAGTGCTTTAACCACCTCACCACCTTCAGATACCCTTTATATATTATTTATCAAATATTTCCAAGGTTTCTAATTACTTTATCTTATACATTACTAAAAATATCCCTGTTGTCATTTTCTCCTCTTATGCAATTACTTTATTTAAAACCATTTCAATGTAGGTTTTTACATGATAAAGACTCTGAAAAGTTGTCTTCCTCCAAGAATATTTATCCTATGTCCTCATATCTGG
>NW_006208449.1:6285-7875 GCF_000334495.1 Tupaia belangeri chinensis
GCATATATGTTAGTACTCCTATAATATAATAGTATAGGCCATATAAATTCCATGTGCTGTGTGAAATATCTAAGTTTGTGTAAGTGCAATCTATGATGTTCACAGACTGAAAGAAGTTTGTAAAAATGCATTTCTCAGGGACCAGCAAATGGTGCAACAGTTATGTCATTGGATTCCCACGTGGCTAAGTCAAGTTTGAGTCTCAAACCCAGTGGCTTGAAACTCATGCCTGGCACATGTAGACATTTGCTCAAAATCTCAAAAGGAGAATGGAGGAGAAGATATTATTGTGTGGCAATTTGCGCTGGGCCATGATTTCTCACTTTTGCTCTCTCTGTCTCTCTCTCTCTATGATGAGGGCTTGTGCCCTAAAGGAAAATCTCTCTAAAAATATTTTTTAAAAAATCAAAAATACATTCTCAAAAATATTTATCTTATTAAGAAATATTTAGTTATATATACATAATTACCACCTCATTGATTTTATTAATTGGACTCTCACTTAAACAAATATAATAAACCAAAACAGCTTTAAAAAACCTGGAACTATTTCTATAGTTTAGAATGTATATAAGCAAAATCAGATATTACAATTCTGGATGTAAAAGGAAAATTTTGTTGTGTTAATTTGTATTTTGACTGAGGCAAGAGTTCAATTTGTTTTCTTTAGAATTTGCATAGCACATGTGTGTTCACACATGAGACACAAGTGACAGAGACAAAGAGAGAAAAGTGGGAAGTTAATCCTCAGGTAAATAGCCATACCACAATCCCTTCTTCATTATACTCTATGGATTTGGGCATTCACACACATTCACCCATGCCAGGCATGATTTTCAAGCCACTGGATTAATAACTAAAATGATACTCAGCCATGTCAGAGTCCAAAACCTTCACAATAATGCCACATGCTGGCCCAATAAAAATAAAATTTATTGCTGAGTTAAAGTAGTCACACAATTTTATTTAAAAACTCTGTTCGGCTAACTTTGTATATATTTTGATTTTGTGTGTATGTGTGTACTAAACAAAGACAGAGAGATGGTGAAAGGAAAAGTGAGAAATCACTCCCCCAGGAGAATGTCACACACGTCCAGTATGAGTTTCAAGTCACCACATCCAGATCTTGAACCATGATCCGTCATGTGGGGTTCCAGTGATGTAAGTACTGTGCAATCTGCTGACCCCCACCTCTGTATGTATTTCATATAAAAATTACATTGTACCTCTTTGAAACTAACAGACCAGTTTATCATCTCTTCTCTGATGTCCAAACCTTGATCATGGGAATTCCTGTAGATAAAGTCTCCTACTTTAACAAACAGCCAACTGTGATTAGAAACTCTCACAAGGTTGTGGATATTATATTGTATCATATTTCTTTCTTCATCCAGGGGCATGTTGTACCCAGTGCTGTTTGTCAACTGACTTTTCCTCAGAAATGGATGAAGCTGGATTAAAGGCAGGGTTTACAGATTAGGACTGTATTTAATGTAGAGGTGGACAGTCCAAATCTATAAAGTAATAATTCTATTTTTTTTAATTTAATTTTTTAAAAATATTTTTTTTATTATCATCATAATCTTCTTT
>NW_006208450.1:0-605 GCF_000334495.1 Tupaia belangeri chinensis
CTGGTTCCCAAAATTATTTATTTAATTTTATCGATTATCATTGTTTTTTATTTGCTATAGTGCATGGGTACTCATGAGAGAGAAACAGAGAGAGAGAAAGAGAGAGAGAGAAGGAAAGTGAAAAACAAAGCTGCCAGGTCTGTGACTCAAACTGCAGTCGGCCATGTGGGAGTCCAGAGATTAACCACCATACCACTTGCAGGCCTCACTAAGGAGATCTTTAAAAAAGCATATTAGTCTCTTATTTTAGGATTTATAATATTCTTTAGTAGAAAATAATTAGCTTTTATTGTTCACACAACTGTTTTTTCATTCCTTAATTGTTAGAATATAAGCACTTTCATCTTTAACATACCTAGGTAACCATTTTGACAAAACTACTTGCTTTTCCAAGAGTCACCTTCAAACTTGCTCAGAGTAAATCAAATGTTGCTATTGTTAGTACAAATAGAAATCAAATGTTAATTAACTTTCTGATCTTTATTTTTGTGTATGTATATTATATTGATTTGTTTTTTCAACAAATTTGTCTAATGTATTGTCTATTTTTTATTTAAATTTATTTATTTACATTCATTCACTATACATCATTACAGCATACAAAA
>NW_006208450.1:1367-2245 GCF_000334495.1 Tupaia belangeri chinensis
GGGACAGTGGAACAGGTTCCCTGGGGGAGGGAGTGAGAGATGGGACAAACACACACACTCACAATACAAGGTGCTGATCAAGTCTTCTTCTTCCTCCATCTTCCGTTTATTGAAGAGAAATGGCGAGTTATATACAGCTGGTGGGCACCAATTTGTTGCCCGAAATGCAAATGAGATAGAACAGCATGAACCAATCATTGATGTGAGTGGATCTCGCCCATTGCCTAGAAACCCAACCACTTCCCGGGAGAACAGTTGGTCACATGATTTCTGAGAGACGGTTTGCTCAGTGAGGAAGTGAAGCCTAATGGTTTCCAAGATGGTGGATAGCACAAGATGGCAGATAGCTCAAGATGGCTTCGTATGCAGTGCCCGCCACAATCAGCAAATAATTTTCCAATTCTTATGTCTTATATATTTTGATTTTTGTTTTGCCATCCTTGATTCCCTATTTTTCACCCTCTGCCATGTCCCACCCTCCTCCCACATTGTCTCTGGTATCCATGGTTGCTTTCTATGCCTTCCTCCCCCCATTTAATTGATTATCTAATGAACTTAATTTGTCTAAATATATCCAATGGCTAGCACAGCTGATGTATAACTATACTTGAACCCCAATCTGACTTTATGCATAAACCTCAGTGAGTAGAATGAACATATTATAACATATTATAAAGTAGTACCCAGCAGCAGGGGCTATATAGTTTACTGCAGTCATCATGTATGCATTTTTTTTATTTTGATACGAACAGTTTTACTGTTTTTTTTTTTCTCCTGCAACTTTTTTTTTCTAATTACTTAAACTTCATTCCCTGAGAGTCATCACAACATACTAAATGTGGTTTCATATCTAGAATAAACTGCATAGTGGCTTAATC
>NW_006208451.1:0-779 GCF_000334495.1 Tupaia belangeri chinensis
TGCTTTGATTTCCATATGTAAGGATTTTTGTACTTTTCTTGAGCTGGTGATACATTCATCTACCCAGTAATTGAACTGAATCCTCACCTTTTTTCTGGCTTTAAGTTTTAAGCAAGTTTCTCTTAACATTTTTAAATTTTTACCTATTAAAACTAAAACTTCTTTTTGAAATGAAAAGAATGCATTTAAAAAATACTTACTGGGACCAGCAGTTAGCATAATGACCATGTCGCTGGTGTCCCATGTAGTCGACCATAGTTCAAGTCCTGAACCCGAATGGCTTAAACTCATGTCATATGCGTGTGCTTGCGTACCCAACATCCCGAGAGGAGAATAGAAGAAAAGGGATTGCAACGTGGCCATATGCCCAGGGGATGACCTCTCGCTTTCCTGTCTCTCTGTCTCTCTCTGTCTTTCTGGTGAGCACACATGCCCTATAAGAGAATCCTCTCCTCAAAAAATACCTATTAATACCTATTTAATGACTTCAATAAGCTATGCAGTCCAGTGAAGTGCTACTTTATAGTATGTTCACTTTACTCACTGAGGTTTATGTCTGCAGTCAGACACGCACTCATAAATATGAATATGTCAGCTGTGCTTGTGATTGAAAGTCTTCAAATTAATTAAGATCTTTAGTTAATCAATAAAATATGAATAAAAAGGCATGGAAAACAACTGTATATGCCGGAGAGAGTGTGGGAGAAGGGGGACAATTGATAGAAGGTGAGAGGTAGGGCTTCAAGACGGAAAAAAACAAAATATATAAGAAACAAGAA
>NW_006208452.1:0-283 GCF_000334495.1 Tupaia belangeri chinensis
TGCATCCCTGGGATAAAGCCTACCAGGTCGTCATGAGTACTCTTTGTTATATGTTGTTGGATACAATTTGTGAGTATCTCGTTGAGAATTTTTGCATCTATGTTCATCAATGATATTGGACTGTGGTTTTCCTTTTTAGTCATGTCCTTTTATCTGTTTTGAGAATGAGGATGATTGAAGCTTCATAAAATGAATTTGGAAGGTTTCCTTCCTTTTTAATCTTTAGAAATACTTTTAGTAGGATAGGGGTTAACTCTTCCTTGAAAGTTTTGTAGAATTCACA
>NW_006208452.1:1219-1491 GCF_000334495.1 Tupaia belangeri chinensis
TCTAGAAGATCTGTCTATAGGAGATAATGGGGTGTTGAGATCTCCAACAATTATAGTATTTCTCCCTATCTCTCCTTTTAGCTCCAGCAGTCTTTCCTTCACATATTTAGGCGCACCTCAGTTGGGTGTGTAGATATTTATAAGGGTCATATCTTCTTGCTAGATTACCCCATTTACTATTATATAATGCCCTTCTTTGTCTATTCTTACAGTCTTTGTCTTGAAATCTATTTTGCCTGAAATCAATATCACTACTCCAGTCTTTTTTTGAT
>NW_006208453.1:0-538 GCF_000334495.1 Tupaia belangeri chinensis
GAGATTCATCATTGTCAGTAATGCTGTTAAGCACGCAATGAATGATAAGCCAGAATTAAGCCTGAAGGACTCATATTACACCTCATTTTTATGACTGTACAAATTTCTGTATCCCTGTGCACAATGCTGTGACACTAGGCACATCCAAGAAAGAGCCACATCTGAAAGATCCCTGGAGAAAAATTCGTTGAGACCCACCATTGAAAGTAATGCTATAGAAAGCAAACATAGATAACAGAGCCAGTGTGGGAGGAGAACAGGAGGTGGCAGAGGGCAAAAGATAGGGAACCAAGGATGGGGGGAAAAAGCAAGAAATGGGAGATCATTTGCTAAGAATAACATATTTGTTGATGTGCTTGATTGAGACAATATACAGTGTACTCTAGATGGAAAATCTCATTTTGTATGCTGTAAAGTAACAGCAACATCTGAAAGATCCCTTGAGAAAAATTCATTGAGACCCACCATTGAAAGTAATGCTGTTTGGTGCACACTGAAATTTAAGCTAGAATTAAACCTCAAGGACAAATATCACTCC
>NW_006208454.1:0-790 GCF_000334495.1 Tupaia belangeri chinensis
TTTATATATTTATTATAACCATTATTTATTACTCATTGTCTAAAAATAGATAATAGGGGAAAAATTCAAAATGTTATAAGTAGTTGAGTCTTTCTTTGGAATGAATTTTAAAAAGGCTAGAATCAAGAATTTTAAAAACCCTATAAATCACCAAATCACTGGCTTTGTCATATCTTCACTTTTAAAGATCTCTTTCCAATTTTGTTTTGTTTTTGCTCTTTTGAGGACTCACATTTTTTTAAGAGAGATTTTCACTATAGGAGGGCACACGTGCTCACCAGAGAGACTGAAAGTGATGAATCACCACCCAGGGATATGGCCATGCCACAGTCCCTTTAACTCCATTCTCCTTGCAGGATTTTGAGCACACATGCACTTGTGCCTGGAGTGAGTTTCAATCCACTCAGTCCAGGACTCGAACTGTGGCTGGCCAGGTGGAATTTCAGCACCTTAACCACTATGCAATCCGCTGGTCCCTGAGGACTTAGTTCTTTATTCACAGTACAACACTGTGGTGTACAAGAACTCACAATATGTCAGTAAAAGTGTTCTTTTTCTATCTCTTCCTAATGTGCTGCTGTTATGTACAACTTTACCTATCTCTGACTAGACCAATAATAGATACCCACGAATTATTTTTCAGATTATAAACTTTAATCTCCCATAGTCCTCTACATGGATATTATAAATTCTTCTTTCATTGGCTGTGTTAAGATCATCTTTTTTTAATTTAAGAGATCTTTTGTTGCCTGATTTGTAACCGGTATGTTTTTTCTTTAGAACTGTATGT
>NW_006208455.1:0-1507 GCF_000334495.1 Tupaia belangeri chinensis
CCCAAACACATTTTTGTGCCAAATTTGTTCAGCAAAATGTAAGCTCACACTGAAGAAGAGAGTTAATTTAGAATACGGAGGTAGATGGACTCACTCTTGTCAGGGCTATTATAAAGTGGTGGTACCAAGAGACAGATATACCAAAAGAACAGATGTAAAAGTCAGTCAGACCCTTTACAAGGGAAGCCAGTATACGAAAGGGAATTTCCAGTCAGTAGGTAAAGAATGGATTGTCCAATTAGTAACTGGGACCACTGACCATAAAAAACAGGCAAGTTAAACCTTAGGGGGAGGAGATTTCTTAACACCAAAGCACAAGATGAAAGATCAAAAAGTTTGCTTTCAGAATATGTCAAACTTTTTAAGACTAAAGAAACTACAGATGTGAGAGACCAGCAGATGACGTAATGGTTCCGTCACGGGACTCCAATGTAGACAATTGCAGTTTGAGAACCAGACCCAGCAGCTTAAAACATCTCATGCTGGTATGTGTGCATGCACACCCCAACTCCTGAGAGGAGAATGGAGGAGAAGGGATTGCAGGGTGAGAATTCCCCCTGGGGGATGATTTCTTGCTTTCTGTCTCTCTGGCAAGCTCATGTGCTCTATAGAAAAATCTCTCTCTCAAAAGAAAAAAAGAAGGAAAAAACGAACTTTCAAACGGTAGTTCTCTTGTATAGGAGGCAAGAGTAAATTATAGATGGGAAGAAATTTCTTAAGCTGTATTTATGTTTCTTTTTGAAAAACAGACCTGAGGCAAAGACAGCAAAGTGTTAATGCTTTCTAATTCTGGGTACTGGAGAAAGGTGTCTGTTATTTTCTATATATTTTAAATATTTCTTAATTATAAAAATGCATATGGGAACCAGCAGTTAGCATAATGGTTATGTCGCTGGATTCCCATGTAGTCGACCGCAGTTCACGTCCCAGACCCGGTGGCTGGAGACAAGAGTAAATTACAGATTGGAAGAAATTTCTTACACAGAATTTCTTATGTTTCTTTTTAAAAAACAGACCTGAAGCAAAGACAGCAAAGTGTTAATGCTTTTTAATTCTGGGTACTGGACAAAGGTGTCTGATATTTTCTATATACTTTAAATATTTCTTAATTATAAAAACACATATGATAAAGCAAAGATAACCAACAAAAGAACTAAAGAAAAATATATCAGGTTGTCAGGAAAGTCATGATATATCTTTTTGTTTTTGTATGCAAAAATTAGTTAAGACTTTCCTAGCATCTCAATAGATCAAACACTGAAAACAAAGAGGAAAGGGATCTAAGTGAGCTCAAGTTTCACAATTCACGTTGTGGGTTAACAGCGTCGCTAGGTGATGAATCAAAAAACAGTAGTGAAGGGCTAGCTGGTGGCATGGTGATTAAGGTGCTCGACTCCCACATGGCCCACCACAGTTCAAATCCTGAATTTGGAGCCTTGAAATTCATGACAGTTGCATGTGTGTCCCCTCCCCCCCAAGAAACAGGAGTATAAGCACACTTCTATAG
>NW_006208456.1:0-10654 GCF_000334495.1 Tupaia belangeri chinensis
TGCTGGATCAAATGGTAGTTCTATTTGTATTCACCAATTTTTTTTTAACAGAAACATTTCTTACTTAATCCTTGACATAGATTTCTAAAAATTTCCTTTTCTGAAAGTCAGGGATGGTTAGATGCTACTTTTTCAATTCTCAAACCATTTGTTTTTTCACAATTTATTGAAAAATCAAGAACTTCTATAGCTAGTGGATTAGTTCTCTATCTGGCCCACAAGACTGTGAGTTCTTTGCCATGAGTTTTTATCTTATTCATATTTCTGTCCTTTTAGGATATTGCTGGAACAAAAATTGGCTCCAATAAATAGTTAAAATGGTGTTCTGGTGTCAGCAGATGGTGTGGAGGTTAAGGTGGCTATATCCCTCATGGCTGACTGCATGGTATGAGTCCCGGACCTGGTGGCTTGAAAAGCATGCCAGAAGCATGTTCATGTGTGCCCAAAGTCTAAGGGAGAATAGAGGAAAAGGGTTTGAGCTTTGGCCTTCTCCCTGTCTCTCTCTGACAAGCACATGTGCCCTGTAACAACCAAAAAAAGATGTTCTGTAGGTGATCCCCATTGAGAAAAGGTTTAATTTAATTTATTGAACATACGCTGTTTAAAAAGCTAGAAAGTATGAAACATGTCTTGAAAAAGATTACCAAATGACTAAAACAAAACCAGAAATGTTGACGTTTGAAAAGTTGCCCTTTAGACCTTCCCAGCTTTCATGCAGAAGCCTGAACCCTCGGGGAACCTGGGAAGATGCACTGGCTTGTTTGGGAATTGCTTATTCATTTCCCCTAAGCTTGGCTGCAGCGACCTGATGGCTGGGGCTCAGGTAAGTCCTTTTATCCCCAGTACTGCCTTCTGGTTATCTGTGGAGAGGGCACTGTTGCTGAAGTTAATGAGTTGAAGACAGAAAAAGACAAAAAAGCTGGTTTATTGCCATTAAACCTTATTCTAGTACCTCCGTAAGGAAAGAGACCTTGGAGAGATGAATAGATGAATTTGTGGACATGAACAGGAGAGGTTACATTTAATTTAGCTTCTGAGAAATCCTGAGAAAAGTAGAGGGTGAACAGCAGTTCTCCCCTTCTGGCAGGGGAAACAAAAAACTGATGCTGAAAGCCTCATTCTAACAACTTGGGGCTGGATGGGTCTGCTGGGCATCCTCTCTCTATCCGAGGAATGTCAGAAAATCTCAAAGTATTCCGAAGATGTACTCCAAACTTTGCGGAATCCTATTTGAGCAAAAACTGAGGGATAAGGAAATAAAAAGATCGAGCCTTTAATGTGCACCTTCTCTTTTCTGATTGAAAGAACAGTAGCACACTCTACCAACTTTATGCTACCCTTTCTCTAAAGAAAAAAAATACAGCTTAAGATGGGTCATCTTAAATGCCTCCCACGAGAGTTTCATTATTTAACTCGGCTTTTGGTGATTTCGCTAAAATCAATTTGAGCAAAATTAATTTGGTCAAATACAAGTTGGCTAAAAGAATGGTTTTGGTCAGAAACGAATGCTTTTCAGCCATTGATTTATGTGTTCATTATTTTGGCCAACACAGAGGAGGTTGTGCAACTCTTAAGGCTTTTTTTTTTTTTTTTTTTGGAGAGATTTTTCACTGTAGGGTGTGTGCGCTCGCCAGACAGACAGAGAGAGACATAGAGACAGAAAGTGAGAAATCACCCCCCAGGGGGGATGGTCACGCCGCAATCCCTTCTCCTCCATTCTCCTCTTGGGATCTTGGGCACGCACGCTCACACGCCCGGCGTGAGTTTTAAGCCACCGGGTCCGGGACACGAACCGCAGTCGACTACGTGGGAATCCAGCGACATAGCCATTACGCTAACTGCTGGTTCCCGAACTCTTAAGGCTTTTTTGCAGTATTTTTGCCTCCCTACCTTTGTCCTTATGTAGTGCAGAGAGTTTGCTTTTTCCTTATTGTTTTGATCATTTCAATGTGGAATTGACTTTAAAATAATTGTTCCAGCTATACATTGTGTATGATTATGAAAAATTAAAAATATCCTAAATGTTTAGTAAAAGATAATTAGTTGAAATAATTCCATGTCCAACAATAGATGGATTGCTTAACTAAATCGTGGTATGTTTCAAAGAACTATAAAAATCTCCAACTATTTCAAGTTAGCTATTTATTTATGAAGACCCGGACTTAAGATGTGTGACCTACTTTTATAGAAAAGACACGTGAACTTGTTGAATTGGAATGATGTACACCTGATAGAGACCCTCGAGATCCCACTACTTTAACCACCAGGTCACAAGCTGGCCCAATCTTTTCTCCTCCTCCTCCTCCTCCTCGTTCTTTACAGTTGTCTTATATTTTTAAAAATCTTTTAAAAAAAGTTTACCATGAGAAAAAAAAATTTTTTTTTTTAAGATTTTTGTCATAGGGCACATGCACTCACTAGAGAGAGACAGAGAGAAGGAATGTAAGAAATCACCCCCCAGGGGGAGGGACATACCACAATCCTTCTCCTTCCTCTTGGGATCTTGGACAGGCATGTACACCACTGGGTCTGGGACTCAAACCACAGTCAATCACGTGGGTATCCAGGGCCTTAACCAACACACCACCTGCTGGTTAGAAATTGATTTTTTTTTAGCTTGCTTTTTTTATTGAGAGAGAGAAAGAGAGAAAAACTGGGGTCCCTGACACGGTCATGCCACTCCACAATTCTTCTTGTAGCCAGCCAGCATCCTGGGCACACCAGATAAGCTCAGAGAGACTGAGATCCAAACCCTGGGCCCTGTTGTATGGTTCCAGTATCGAACAGCGGTTCCTACTGCCTGTGCCACTGCAGCTGAGTGACAGAGTCTCACCATGTCAAGATCTTCCTGCTCCAGCTTCCTAGCTAGCTAGGACCATAGGCATGCACCACACCTAGCCCATTTTAGGTTGAGCTGGGAACTGAACCTGGGCTTCTCATGTAGTCTCAGCCTCCAAGTAGCAGCATCTTAGTAGTGTGTACCGCTGTGGTTGGGCCTATTTTTTTTTTTTTTTTAACAAATACCCATTGCTTTTTCGATAAGAAGAATTAATTTGTAAAGCTTCCTTAGTAAAAGAAATTGTGAAAGAGAAAGATCTGGAATTCTCACGCTTTGGGGATGCGGTGGATACTTCCAGTTGCCTACATCACTGTTTGTTATGGCAGCAGCACACTCAGTCACAGGTTTTGATCTCCCAGACTCCCCTGCTGCTGGGTAGGTCCTGGGTCCTGACTTTGATGGAGGGGTTATATGGGCCTTTTAGAACATCTCTTTAAAAGGGGGTAGAGTGACCCTTTTCTTCCTGTCTTCAGTCTGCTGCCCAGAACTTGGGTATGATGTTTGGCATTCCAACAGTGAAGGCTGGGGATGACTGGCTGAAGATGAACTATGCAATAAAGGAGTGAGCAGCAAACCTCCCTTGCCAAAACTAGAAAACATTTAGAAAAGTAGACAGAAATCCCTACATGTTGCAAAATCATTGTAAAGGGCACTAGAGTTGCTAATACTTAAACAAACAAACAAAAAAGGAATGACTGGAAATTTTAATGTAACAAGATAGACAAGGGGTGCCAACTGGGGGCGTCTTACCTCATATTGGCTCGAATTTGTAATTAATTTTGCTGCTGAAAACAGAACCACATGGAAAGCAGAGAAAGACCAGCTATTGGGATAGCAAAATTCCAAAAACACTTTCTGAGATCCAACACTTCAGCAGGCCCCACACCACCAACACTGACTCCTAGTGTGTTCCATCCCCATCCTAACCTGTGAGGAGAGGAATGGTCTTTTAGTAGAAGAACAGCATGAAGAGCAGCTATGCCTCACCTTTCTCTCCCTCCTCATGGGGATGGGGAGTAAGCACCAGGACAAGGGAGAAGTTGGGTCTGGGAATGTTTTCAAGAGTGGCAAACTGAGGTCTCATTTCCTGACTGGAGGTCAAGAAAGAACCCTGGGAGAGAGAATGAAGAGAGGTGAGCAATCAAGGAAGGAGTAAGAACCAGTCCTTTAACTTTCCCATCTCCAAAGTACAGAAAATAGATTTCACTTGTGCCAGCAGATTCAGGATTATGGGCCTCCCTAGGGTTGGTGAGGTAGGGGATATGTACTAGGGGAGACAATTGATGAGGAGCAAAGAGCTAGGCTCCCAGGAGCACAGCTTAGACGGCCCCTGGGTATGGGAGGTCATCCTGAAGATGAGAGTGTGCCATTGAGGGAGTCAGGACACTCTGAAACTCTGAAGTGCTTCTCACATCCATGTTTAGACCATCTCATTCGTATCTAGATTACAGAAAATGGTTTAAAGTATTGACAGTTATGACCAACCAAAGAGAGGATCCTATGGCCTCCAGGTCTTTATGCAGCCAATGCCATTTTTCTGTTTTTTCCTCCCACCCCAACTTTGGAGGAAAGAGCATAGGAGAGGAGAAGGTGTGTGTCTGAAAGAGGATCATACCCCAAGAATATTCCATTCTAGTCCAAGCTTGATGGGGGTGGGGGGGTGAGCTGGTGGGAAGCTTTGCATTGAATTTGAAATAGAGAGTTTCAAATAAACAGGCCTGAACTTGAAGGCCTAAAATGAGATGATTTTGATAACACTGTGATTGCAGAACTATGAGCTTTAACCACGATGTCATTAAGAAAGCTTGTTCTGCCAGGGGGAGCAGGCATTGGCTATCAGGATCATCTCATGTTCATACTCCTATGTGGAATTCCTCCCCATTAAACCAATTCTTTTTCCAGAAAACTGGTCCGTTGACCATACTGTTTCATACCCAGTGATATGCACTCCTAAAGCCTTGGTAGGACCTCACCATGGGGTGATCACACAGTGCAGATATGGAAGAACATTCCAGAAGTGGTGTGTGGTATATCGTGTTGTATGTTGTCCACGAGCTATTTCATATGCACTTGATCTCACCTGTCTCCAGGGACTGGCCTTTGACTGCTTGAATTTCCCAGCAAAGATTTTCTCAAAGACTCCAGCCTAATTCAGAAGGGCTCAGTTCCACGGCCCATGGCCTCTTGCCTTGCAGCCTTCCTTCCATCTTCTGCCCTGAGACATGCCTGTTGTGGGCAGTCATGCCTCTTCTGTGAGGTCTGCTGGGGTGCCTAGTACAACCTCCAAATTGTAGGGGTTCATATCCTGTGGGGTGAGCCTTTAACCAGTAAGAGCTGGAACCTGGAGTCTCGTTCTCCTTTTCTCCAAGGAAAGAGAGCCTCGAAAGGCCATCTATAGCTATTGTCAGAAAGTCAGCCTTTTAATTTTTTTTATTTCTCTTTTTAAAAAAATTTTTTTTAAACACAGGATCTCACTATGTTGCTATCCCTACCTCAGCCTCCCAGCTACGACTACATTGCTTGCCCAGCTCTTTCAGACTGGGCTGTGTTGCCCAGGCCAGCCATGAGCTCATGATCATCCTGCTTCAGCCTCCCTGAGTTGCTGGAATTTTAGGCACATATGAGTACACTTGGCCTTTATGGTAGACCAGGAATTGAAACTAGTCCTTCTATGTGGCCCCGGCCTGCAGAGCACAGTGTCTCAGCAGTGCCCACCATCAGGGCTGGTCAGAAGGCATGCCTTTGAAACTGAGCAGTCAGCTGCAGTGGATACCAACACACCTTCCTTTCTTGCCTTGCCCCTCTTTTTCCTCACTTCCGTTTCTATGGGGTTGTAGTCCTTAATAAGGAGGGGCACATATGCCTTTGCCTTGAGCTCTGCTTCTGGGGAATGCAGGCTTGGACAGGTGTGAAAACCTGGCCTGCATTTTAAAAATATTGCATCTAGGTTCTGTGCCAGATTTGCTTTAAAACCAAATGTGGGCTTTAACGCTAAAAATCCCCACAGCTAGAGATGAACAAAGCGTTACACCAACAGTGACCACTTCTCTGCCAGGAGAAAGCATATTTTAAAATGCTCATAGGTCTCAACCCCCACGGGACAACCAGGATTGTGATTCCAGGGGTCCTCTCCCAGGTGAAAGAGGGGAAACTATCCTTCCCTTTGCAAATGGAATTATATTGAGATGACAGTAATTGGAGAAACAAAATTACTCTCTAGACATTGTTGCTATAGTCACTGCTGAGACAAAAAAACTGAACCTAACAAGCTTTCCCAACAAAGAAAAATGACTTACCCTTCGATTAAATTAAAAGTAAAATACTCACTTTGAAAGAGAGAGAATCTATTCTTGCTATAGAATGTCAACAAAATGAGACCTCTTTAACTAAACCCCCTCCCCACCAAACTTCTTGATGGGCACATCAAAAATTGACACTGTATAGTTACGATGGTTGGGTATTTATTCTCTCCCAAACTCACGTTGAAATTTAACTACCAGGACCAGCAGATGGCGTAATGGTTGTGTTGTTGGACTCTCATGTTGTTGACCGCAGCTGCAGTCCCAGACCTGGTGACTTAAAACTCACACCAGGCACGTGTGCATGCATGCCCAAAATCCCAAGAGGAGAATGGAGGAGAAGGGACTGCAGCATGGCCATTTGGAAGGTGATTTCTTGCTTTTTGTCTCTCTGTCTCTCTGGTGAGTGCACATGCCCTATAGCAAAAATCTCTCTCTAAAAAAAAAGAAATTTAACTACCATCGTAACAGTGTTAAGAAGTGGGACCTTAAGAGTGATTAGTCTGTAAGAGCTCTGCTCTCACGAATGAATGAATGTCATTGTCAAGGGAATGAGTTCCTTATAAAAGGATGAGTTTGGCTCCTTTTTATGTTCTTTCTTGACCCAACGCGTTCTACCATGGATGACACAGCAAGAAGGACTTTGCCAGATGCCAACCCTTTGATACTGGGCTCTGGCTTTCAGAACTGCGAGCCAGTCAATTTCTGTCCATTGTAAACTACCCAGTCTCAGCTACTATGTTATAGCAGCACAAGATGGACTAAGACAATAGTTTACCAAAGGAATAAGCTCCTAAATGCCAGGCTTAGTTTTTCTAGGTGTCACACAATCAACTCCTTTTGCAATCACATGGTGAACACTCTCATATGATCAGAAAGCATAACCATCCTGTTGAGCTTCACACACCCCCACCCCATTCCACTGTTAGTCCTTTTGCAACTAGGCTAAAGAAAGGCTAAAAAGTCAGGATAACAATTGCACGACTCTGATTCACCTGGAATGTGGGAGGAAAATAGAATGGAAGAGTCTTTGATGTTAGTTAAACTCGTTTATATCATTGTCTCCCTATAAGATGCCCCAAGCTGCAGGTAGTGGGGAGGTAGAGAGGTGTGTGGGGCAACGTTTGGATATGGCTGAGGGCGCTAAAGCCATGCAGGGTCTGAGAATTCAACCAGAGTACAGGGTAGTTTTGGTGGGCTCGTGGCTTGCCTCCGAGTGAGGAGGCAGGCACTTCCATGTGTGATACTGCCTTGGTCTCTCAGGATATTCCCCAAGTTTGCAAAAAGTCTCCTGAGAAGAGATTGTCTAGAGCCCTGTGGTGCTTGGCTGCTGCTGTTGTCCAGCTCCAGTAGTCTCCCTGGAGGTCCTGGCACCAAACATCTGGAGGAAGGCCATTTGTAGCCAGAGGTGCCAACCAGTAGCTGTTGGATCCTGCCCCCTCTGGTGTGGGCCTAGAACACCAGGACTGCCCACTCAGATCATCAGCTAAAGACTGCACTGGAGAAGTGATCCTGAAGAAGAGGCCTCAGGCCTCCTACCCTGGGTCACTCTGAAAGGAAAACAGATGGTCCCTGACTTACATGGTTCAACTTAAGATTTTTCAACTTCATGATGGTGCAAAAGTGATATGTGGTCAATAGAGACTGTACTTTGAATTTTGACCTTTTCCTGGCCTAGCAATAAGGGTTATGCAGGAGGATTCTCTCTCTGCTTGACAGCAGCAGCCAGTCGCAGCTCTCAGTTAGCCACGCGCTCGCCAGGGTAAACAGCCAATCGTCTCTGGTGTACTGTTGTGCCAGAATTTTGGGGGATACTGTATTTTGCATTTTTGCAAACCATCACATCTATAAAATGCTCTTTCAATTTACAGTATTTCCCATTTTGGATTCGTATATTGGGATGTAACCCACTGTAAATTGAGAACCTTTCTGTACCTCTGTGGAAATGGAAGAGGTTATGTACAAGTCCGTTTGGAGGAAGAACATGACAGTAGTGAGGTGGAAATGAGAAATCAAATCAGCTGCTTGGCACCTCTGCCAAGGCTTTCCCCGGCCCCAGGTTCCAGCTGATTTCCAGATCCCAAGGAAACAGCATAGGTAAGCTTCTAGCATGGAGACCCTGTTCCCATGGGCCCAGCTCTTGTGGTTGCTTTAGCTCCTGCCTATTATTGAAGAATGAGGAGCTATTTGGAGGGTTTAGGATATATTGAATGGGTGAACTAGACCCATGCTCTGTAAACAAGACTGGGGAAAGGGAATGGAGGGGAAATCCTGCTCCAGGGCATTTTCTCCAGGCTCTATCACTCACAAAAATGGAGGCCAACACACACTGAAACCTATGGTTAATAGAAGCCAAACTGCCTCCTAGACTTACCAAACCATCCATATTGTGAGTTCCTGAATGGCTTCCATATTCCCTCTTTCTTCCTGGTAACTCTTCTTCAGATCAGTCACGGTATAGTCCCAGGATTTTGTCTTCACTGTGTTCTGATTTACTTTTTTCCTGTTGAGACTAAGAAGGTCACTCGCCAAATACCACTTTTTTGGATTCCTCCAGACCCATCTCTACTCCTGCCAAAGGATTTTTTCTAAGTGTGTGCTCCTGTTACCTAGGGTTCACCAACAAACCTGAGACCTTGACATCCTCCTTGACACCTGGTCCCCTTCGCCTGCCATGTTGGTATGACTGAGTTCGGCAACTTCTTTTTTCCCCTCCCTGTTTTGTTGTCTTCATGTCTATCACCTTAAGATGTCCCCACCATCTTACACCTGAGTTACTGCCTCAGAGGCCCTACCTGACTGGATCCTTTTCCTTTCCAGCTCATCCTGCATCTTTGTGTTGGACAAATCTTCCTTGAGCCTCTTTCACTGCGTCATGTCACCCACTTACATCCAAACCTCCAATGTCAATTTCCTGGCACACTGGATTTGAGCTCACCCCGCGTGGGGGCAGAGGAGGTGGTGAAGATGAGAGGGGAGGAGAGGAGAGGAGCCAGGCAGCCTTCCCCTCCGACAGCTTTACTAGGAGCTGACCGTGGGCAGACCCAGCAGGGCTCTGGCTCTGGCTTGGCCGTGGTTTATTTGGTTCTAATTACAAGTGAACACAATGCCACCCCCACTCCTTAGCCACTAACTCGCGTTACTCTCACTCAGAGAGGCTGAAAAATGAGCAGTTTTCCACACTTCCGCCCACAAGATCGGATAAAAGAAGAATTGATTCAGTGACTCAGGGCTTCCTTCTCCCGCTGACAGTCCCACCCTCTCACCCGTGGTGCACATTTTCCAGGATTAGGTTTGCCTGATCCGCGGGGCACGGCTGAGTTCTCTGATCAGGATGGAGAGGGGAGTGATTCGTTTTCTTCCCAACTCGATAAACTGTATTGTTTTTCCTCCTGGGAGAATACCCTGGCTGGAGGGGTGCTCATGATCTGCCGTGGATCCCGGGGTCTCTAAATATTTCTTTTGTGCAAAAGTTCAGATCTTTCTTGATCATAAAAGGAGCTTTAAATCTAATCGTATGACCGGATAAAACCTAGCAAAATGGAAAAGAGAGAGTGTGTAAATATAGAAAATATATTCCAAAACCGACTGGGAACGAGTTTTTGAAAAATGTAGCCATTTGTTTTATTCTTGCCATAGTCCTGTTCTTTAGAGATGCTGATGTCAAATTCTATTTTGAAGAATCCCACGGACCCTTTGCCTCTGCATCTAGTTTCATGTCATTTAATCAGACATATTTGGCATATTTTTTATTTCTTTTTTTTTGTTGTTGTTTGTTTGTTTGGTTGTTTATTTGGGGGGGGGAATTATTTTCTACTTTATAGTCTGTTCTCTTTTCTACTTTGCGTAGGCCCCTTGTCTGGGTCCCCAACTCTGCAACATGCTGAGCCTGACGTTTACGAAAAGGAGGGAAAAATTCGCCAAGACTGGAATCTCTCTGCTATTAGACCTGACAGGGTAAAAGCTCTGTGTGGGTATATGGCAGAAAGTTCTTTGCATTTGGACTCTTTGAAAGTACAATATGGAGAGCTTGAAGATACAGGCAAATCTAAAATGTTTCCTATTCAGAAATGAAAGAAAATTTAGCTGAAAGAAGAGGAGGGGTAGAAGGGAGTGGTTGAGAGCACAGGCTTTGAACAGAGAGAACACCTGACTCTGCTGTGTGACTTTCAGGCATTGACTTAACTTCTCTGAACCTCCATTCACGTCTGTAAGGTAAGCCGAGTAAATTCTCACGGAGCCGTGGAGATTAGATGGTAGATGCCTAGTACAGAGCCTAACACACAGTAGTAGAGAAAATCACAAACCCCTCAACAGAAAGTGGCTCTGACAACCAGACAGCACATTTTTCTTTCCATTTCCTCCTCCTGCCCTTCCTCCTTCCCTTCCTTCATTCCTTCCTCCCTTTTGATTGTGGTAAAATACATACCATTTTAACCATTTTTAAGTGCATAGCTCAATAACTAAATACATTAAACTTACTGTGCAGCCTTCTCACATTCATCTCCGGGACTTT
>NW_006208456.1:17042-31051 GCF_000334495.1 Tupaia belangeri chinensis
TCTCTCTCTGCTTGACAGCAGCAGCCAGTCGCAGCTCTCAGTTAGCCACGCGCTCGCCAGGGTAAACAGCCAATCGTCTCTGGTGTACTGTTGTGCCAGAATTTTGGGGGATACTGTATTTTGCATTTTTGCAAACCATCACATCTATAAAATGCTCTTTCAATTTACAGTATTTCCCATTTTGGATTCGTATATTGGGATGTAACCCACTGTAAATTGAGAACCTTTCTGTACCTCTGTGGAAATGGAAGAGGTTATGTACAAGTCCGTTTGGAGGAAGAACATGACAGTAGTGAGGTGGAAATGAGAAATCAAATCAGCTGCTTGGCACCTCTGCCAAGGCTTTCCCCGGCCCCAGGTTCCAGCTGATTTCCAGATCCCAAGGAAACAGCATAGGTAAGCTTCTAGCATGGAGACCCTGTTCCCATGGGCCCAGCTCTTGTGGTTGCTTTAGCTCCTGCCTATTATTGAAGAATGAGGAGCTATTTGGAGGGTTTAGGATATATTGAATGGGTGAACTAGACCCATGCTCTGTAAACAAGACTGGGGAAAGGGAATGGAGGGGAAATCCTGCTCCAGGGCATTTTCTCCAGGCTCTATCACTCACAAAAATGGAGGCCAACACACACTGAAACCTATGGTTAATAGAAGCCAAACTGCCTCCTAGACTTACCAAACCATCCATATTGTGAGTTCCTGAATGGCTTCCATATTCCCTCTTTCTTCCTGGTAACTCTTCTTCAGATCAGTCACGGTATAGTCCCAGGATTTTGTCTTCACTGTGTTCTGATTTACTTTTTTCCTGTTGAGACTAAGAAGGTCACTCGCCAAATACCACTTTTTTGGATTCCTCCAGACCCATCTCTACTCCTGCCAAAGGATTTTTTCTAAGTGTGTGCTCCTGTTACCTAGGGTTCACCAACAAACCTGAGACCTTGACATCCTCCTTGACACCTGGTCCCCTTCGCCTGCCATGTTGGTATGACTGAGTTCGGCAACTTCTTTTTTCCCCTCCCTGTTTTGTTGTCTTCATGTCTATCACCTTAAGATGTCCCCACCATCTTACACCTGAGTTACTGCCTCAGAGGCCCTACCTGACTGGATCCTTTTCCTTTCCAGCTCATCCTGCATCTTTGTGTTGGACAAATCTTCCTTGAGCCTCTTTCACTGCGTCATGTCACCCACTTACATCCAAACCTCCAATGTCAATTTCCTGGCACACTGGATTTGAGCTCACCCCGCGTGGGGGCAGAGGAGGTGGTGAAGATGAGAGGGGAGGAGAGGAGAGGAGCCAGGCAGCCTTCCCCTCCGACAGCTTTACTAGGAGCTGACCGTGGGCAGACCCAGCAGGGCTCTGCCTCTGGCTTGGCCGTGGTTTATTTGGTTCTAATTACAAGTGAACACAATGCCACCCCCACTCCTTAGCCACTAACTCGCGTTACTCTCACTCAGAGAGGCTGAAAAATGAGCAGTTTTCCACACTTCCGCCCACAAGATCGGATAAAAGAAGAATTGATTCAGTGACTCAGGGCTTCCTTCTCCCGCTGACAGTCCCACCCTCTCACCCGTGGTGCACATTTTCCAGGATTAGGTTTGCCTGATCCGCGGGGCACGGCTGAGTTCTCTGATCAGGATGGAGAGGGGAGTGATTCGTTTTCTTCCCAACTCGATAAACTGTATTGTTTTTCCTCCTGGGAGAATACCCTGGCTGGAGGGGTGCTCATGATCTGCCGTGGATCCCGGGGTCTCTAAATATTTCTTTTGTGCAAAAGTTCAGATCTTTCTTGATCATAAAAGGAGCTTTAAATCTAATCGTATGACCGGATAAAACCTAGCAAAATGGAAAAGAGAGAGTGTGTAAATATAGAAAATATATTCCAAAACCGACTGGGAACGAGTTTTTGAAAAATGTAGCCATTTGTTTTATTCTTGCCATAGTCCTGTTCTTTAGAGATGCTGATGTCAAATTCTATTTTGAAGAATCCCACGGACCCTTTGCCTCTGCATCTAGTTTCATGTCATTTAATCAGACATATTTGGCATATTTTTTATTTCTTTTTTGTTGTTGTTGTTTGTTTGGTTGGTTGTTTGTTGGGGGGGGAATTATTTTCTACTTTATAGTCTGTTCTCTTTTCTACTTTGCGTAGGCCCCTTGTCTGGGTCCCCAACTCTGCAACATGCTGAGCCTGACGTTTACGAAAAGGAGGGAAAAATTCACCAAGACTGGAACCTCTCTGCTATTAGACCTGACAGGGTAAAAGCTCTGTGTGGGTATATGGCAGAAAGTTCTTTGCATTTGGACTCTTTGAAAGTACAATATGGAGAGCTTGAAGATACAGGCAAATCTAAAATGTTTCCTATTCAGAAATGAAAGAAAATTTAGCTGAAAGAAGAGGAGGGGTAGAAGGGAGTGGTTGAGAGCACAGGCTTTGAACAGAGAGAACACCTGACTCTGCTGTGTGACTTTCAGGCATTGACTTAACTTCTCTGAACCTCCATTCACGTCTGTAAGGTAAGCCGAGTAAATTCTCACGGAGCCGTGGAGATTAGATGGTAGATGCCTAGTACAGAGCCTAACACACAGTAGTAGAGAAAATCACAAACCCCTCAACAGAAAGTGGCTCTGACAACCAGACAGCACATTTTTCTTTCCATTTCCTCCTCCTGCCCTTCCTCCTTCCCTTCCTTCATTCCTTCCTCCCTTTTGATTGTGGTAAAATACATACCATTTTAACCATTTTTAAGTGCATAGCTCAATAACTAAATACATTAAACTTACTGTGCAGCCTTCTCACATTCATCTCCGGGACTTTTCAATTTCTCAAACTGAAGCTCTGTACCCATTAAATAATACCTCCTCACTTCTTCCTCCCCCAAGTCTCGGGCATCATTCTTTGAGATTCTGTCTCTGAATTTGCCTATTCCAGGTCCCTCATATAAGTGGAATCATGCAGTATTTGTCCCTTGGCGCCGGGCTTATTTTGGTTAGTCAGGTTTTCTCCATGTGATAGCAGGTCTTAGAATTTCATTTCTTTTTTTACCGGCTGGCTAATATTCTATTTGCGTATACTACATTTGCTTATCCATTCATTTATTGCTTTTAACACTGGAGTTGTTTCCATCTTCTGACAACTATAAATAATGCTGCTATGAATATTGGTATATAAATATATATTTGAGTCCCTTTTTTCTGGACAGGGATGTGGCTTATTAAGAAAAAGTATTCAATGATGTGGCTTGTTAAGAAAAAATATTCAAAACTTTGAAATAGGAAAAAAGGGATTACTGGATTTCCTTTCAATGCAGTGCTGGGTGCAGTTTAAAAGGTTTAATCTGTGTGGGGATGCTTTGACCTTCCAGGAAGGTTGACCTTGTTTTGAGTTCTAGTGGGTCGTCAGAAAAGTTGTGACGTATTTTTCTATGCAGAAATGCATCATGACTTTTCCAGTGACTCCATATTCATGATTGTGAGTTATTATACAATCAACAGGGCTAGAGATTAGTGTGTAGAAAACCGGTAGCATTATGAGTAATTCTTGTCTGATAGCGATGCAAACAGTATCTGCCCAGGTGAAAAGAAAGTTAACCCAAAGTTACGTTAGTGCCTTGTAGACCATCTTAGCAGGTTGACACTGTCAGTGAAAGAAATAGAACGTCTGTCTGATTTCAATGAGGACAGTTTTGGTGTCTTGGTCTGTCTTGTTCTGCTTCCTGAAGAGTCCCCAGAAGTACAGTCAGGTGTTGTTTAATAACGGGGCTATGCTGAGAAATGCACGGTTAGGTGATTTCGTCATTGTGTGAACACCCTACAGTCTGCTTGCATGGACCCAGGGCGTACAGACTGCTACACACTAAGGCTGATGTGTATGGCCTCCTGCTCCTAGGTTCCGAACCTGTATAGCATGTTACTGTACTGAATACTGTGCATAATCATAACACAATGGTAAGTACTTGTGTATCTACACAGACAAAAGCTACAGTAGAAATACAGTACACAAGATTTAAAAAGTCAGAGCACTTATTGTGAATGGAACTTGCAGGACTGGAAGTTGCTCTTCGGGAGTCAGGGAGGGAGCAGTGAGGGAATGTGAAGGCTGAGAACATTATTGTTCATATAAACACCATGCCCTTGGACTACACTGAATTTATTAATATTTAAAAAATATTTTTTTCTCCCATAGTAAATTAACATTAGCTTACTATAACTTTTTAAAATTTTATAAACTGTTTAATTGTTTTTTAAACTTTTTGACTCTTCCGTAATAACACTTAGGTTAAAACGTAAACACATTGCGTAGCTGTACAAAAATATTTCCTTTCTTTATACCATTATTCTATGAGCTTACTTTCTGTTTTTAAAATGTATTATTATTATTTGCACTTTTTGGTTGGTTTGTTTGCAATGGGGTGCATGTGCTTGCAAGAAAGAAAGGGAGAGAAAGTGAGAGATTGCCCCCCACCAGGAGGGATGGTCATGCCACAGTCCCTTCTTCTTTCCTTTCTTGGGATTCGGGGTACAAATGCACACAAACCATTTTCTAGCTACTGGGTTTGGGACTCAAAGCTCACAGTCTGCCATCTGGGATCCAGCTGCCTTAATGTCCACCCTACTGGCTGGGGCTTATTTTTACTTCTTAAACCTTTCTGGGGAAGCTGCGCGGGCGCCGGAGCTCATGCCCCCGGAGCGGCGGAGGAAACTGATTCAATGAAAAGACATGGTATGCACAGATGTGCAAGGCTATTGCTGTGTAATATGGCTTAGTTTTACGGTAAAATCTTTTTATATGTAAAAACAGATAATACAGTAAATACACAAATCAGTAGCAATCACGATTACCAAGAATTATGTGCTGTGCACAATCATAGTTGCTGTACTTCCATAGGACTGGAAGTGCACCGCTTTGTTTACTCCAGTGTCACTGCAGATCTGTGAGTCATGCGTTGTGTTGTAACATTGTGACAGCTAAGGCATCACTAGGCAATAGGAATTTTTCAGCTCCATTATAATTTTATGGGACCACAGTTTTACATGCAGTCTGATGCTGACCGAAATGTTGTTTATGACCCAGGCTGTATTTGTTTCATGGACTTGCTTATCACTTCACCCACCAGCTGCTCCCTTTAGATGGCTCTTCCTTAGGCCCAGGTTGACCCTGCACAAAACGGCAAAGAAAGCCTCGTGTGGGTGCTAATGAGAGAAAAAGCTGCTTTTGGCACCAGGCTCTTCCCTGACCTTTTATTTTACAGTTTTCAACAGTATTTCAGGGCCATTTACATTTTAAGTCCTACATTAGTAAGCTCAGGTAAAGGAATTTCAGGTTTTGTAAATCAATGTGATAACTCAGCCTAGGTATCAAGTATTCCTAATTGTTATTATTTTTTGCCATAGGGCGGGCGCCACCACACCCCTTAGTTGTTATTATTTTTTAAAATGCTGTGTTGGTTTAGTTGTGAGGCCCCAGCTAGAGCAGCTGATTAAATTGATGCACCAGCCCTCTGCTCTTAGACTCCGGGCTACAACGCACCATCCTAATCAACCCGGGGCACGTACAAGATAACTAGACACAACTTCTGTGCCTGGAGCCCACAGAATTATCCAAATGAGCCAGTCCTCTGGGACCCAGTGACACCTGACTCACCAAACCATGAGAGCCATACATAAGATGCCCCTGCAGCTCCAACTTTGCAATTCACTGTGCCCAGGGCACAAGCCCCAGTGGCCCTTCCTGTACAGGATTCCACTTTTCACCTATGCCAGCATCACTGTGCCATGTCCCACCTTCTAAAGAATCATTAGCTCTTATACCACAGCACCTACTACGTGTCAGGTACTTTACTATGTCATGATAGGGTGTGTGCAAAGGAGAGATGGTCTCTGCCCTCCAGGAGGTGATATCCAGAAGGAGAAATACAACCCTTACACTGAAAGGTAAGAAGAAAGCACACAGTGTCTTAAAGCTCAAGTGCTTAATGGTGAGTATAAGGAGAGAATGAGGTTATTTTGGAGGTTTGAGGCCTTTCTAACCTCCTGCCCAGGTTTTTGGTCAAGAATCTTGACTCCTGGGATCAGCAGTTAGCGTAATGGCTATGTCACTGGACTTCCATGTAGTCGACCGCAGTTTGAGTCCCGGACCCAGTGGCTTAAAACTCACGCCGGGCACATGTACGTGCGTGCCCAGGATCCTGGGAGGACAATAGAGGAGAAGGGATTGCGGTGTGGCCATTCCCCCTGGGGAGTGGCCATTCCCCCTTTCTTTCTCTATGTTGATGTGCTTGATTGAGCCAATGCACAGTGTATTTTGGATGGAAAATTCATATGTGTGTTGTGATGAGAAAAGAAAAAAAAATTTATAATAATAATAAAAAAAAAAAAAAAGTCAACCAACAAACCCTACAAACATCGTTTGCCTAAGATATGCAAATCTTCCTTGACTTCCACACCACCACGGCAGGGACATGGCTTCTCTGATTCAGGGCAAGCTGTATCCTTTCTACTGTGAAGGTGATCAAAGTACCACTGAGATTTGAAAATTTAGACGGAAAAACATAGAAAAGATATTGAATGATGAAGTGGGGAGATTAATGTCTCTGTACTGACTGACATGCATGGCAATCCCTTTTGAAAAAGCAATGTAATACACTGTAAAGTTATATGCAATCCAATGTAATATAAAGAAGATTATGATGATAATAAAAAAAAAAAACTTCAAAAAAAAAAAAAAAACCTTTCTGATAAAACCTAAGATACAAACACACATTGGCTAAGCCTATACAGGGTCAGGGTCATCAATATTACTGTTTCTCAATTCCGTATCTTGCCCCACTGGAAGTGCCATGAAGAACAAAACAACCTGAGATTAAATCAACACAAGAGGAAACTGATTCAATGAAAAGACATGGTATGCACAGATGTGCAAGGCTATTGCTGTGTAATATGGCTTAGTTTTACGGTAAAATCTTTTTATATGTAAAAACAGATAATACAGTAAATACACAAATCAGTAGCAATCACGATTACCAAGAATTATGTGCTGTGCACAATCATATTTGCTGTACTTCCATAGCAGTGGAAGTGCACCGCTTTGTTTACTCCAGTGTCACTGCAGATCTGTGAGTCATGCGTTGTGTTGTAACATTGTGACAGCTAAGGCATCACTAGGCAATAGGAATTTTTCAGCTCCATTATAATTTTATGGGACCACAGTTTTACATGCAGTCTGATGCTGACCGAAATGTTGTTTATGACCCAGGCTGTATTTGTTTCATGGACTTGCTTATCACTTCACCCACCAGCTGCTCCCTTT
Organism: Tupaia belangeri chinensis; assembly: GCF_000334495.1. Lineage (NCBI taxonomy): Eukaryota > Metazoa > Chordata > Mammalia > Scandentia > Tupaiidae > Tupaia > Tupaia belangeri. The sequence goes on from NW_006208456.1 coordinate 24,347, forward strand.
AGATGGCTCTTCCTTAGGCCCAGGTTGACCCTGCACAAAACGGCAAAGAAAGCCTCGTGTGGGTGCTAATGAGAGAAAAAGCTGCTTTTGGCACCAGGCTCTTCCCTGACCTTTTATTTTACAGTTTTCAACAGTATTTCAGGGCCATTTACATTTTAAGTCCTACATTAGTAAGCTCAGGTAAAGGAATTTCAGGTTTTGTAAATCAATGTGATAACTCAGCCTAGGTATCAAGTATTCCTAATTGTTATTATTTTTTGCCATAGGGCGGGCGCCACCACACCCCTTAGTTGTTATTATTTTTTAAAATGCTGTGTTGGTTTAGTTGTGAGGCCCCAGCTAGAGCAGCTGATTAAATTGATGCACCAGCCCTCTGCTCTTAGACTCCGGGCTACAACGCACCATCCTAATCAACCCGGGGCACGTACAAGATAACTAGACACAACTTCTGTGCCTGGAGCCCACAGAATTATCCAAATGAGCCAGTCCTCTGGGACCCAGTGACACCTGACTCACCAAACCATGAGAGCCATACATAAGATGCCCCTGCAGCTCCAACTTTGCAATTCACTGTGCCCAGGGCACAAGCCCCAGTGGCCCTTCCTGTACAGGATTCCACTTTTCACCTATGCCAGCATCACTGTGCCATGTCCCACCTTCTAAAGAATCATTAGCTCTTATACCACAACACCTACTACGTGTCAGGTACTTTACTATGTCATGATAGGGTGTGTGCAAAGGAGAGATGGTCTCTGCCCTCCAGGAGGTGATATCCAGAAGGAGAAATACAACCCTTACACTGAAAGGTAAGAAGAAAGCACACAGTGTCTTAAAGCTCAAGTGCTTAATGGTGAGTATAAGGAGAGAATGAGGTTATTTTGGAGGTTTGAGGCCTTTCTAACCTCCTGCCCAGGTTTTTGGTCAAGAATCTTGACTCCTGGGATCAGCAGTTAGCGTAATGGCTATGTCACTGGACTTCCATGTAGTCGACCGCAGTTTGAGTCCCGGACCCAGTGGCTTAAAACTCACGCCGGGCACATGTACGTGCGTGCCCAGGATCCTGGGAGGACAATAGAGGAGAAGGGATTGCGGTGTGGCCATTCCCCCTGGGGAGTGGCCATTCCCCCTTTCTTTCTCTCTGTCTTTTTGGCAAGTGCTTGTGCCCCATAGCAAAAACCTCTCCAAAAAAAAAAAAAAAAAAATAAATAAATAAATAAATAAATAAATAAAAGGAATCTTGACTCCTATTGGTATCTGTTTTGTGGAAAATAATTTAGGCATAACTTGAAGGCTGCTAGATATAGCTTGATAAATTTATTTATAATGTCACAGGGCATATGTGCATGAATCAGAGAGAGAAAGAAGCATCCCGGGGGGTCCGTGCATGCCCTTGGGATGCTCCTTTCTCGCTTTGATTCATGCACACATGCCAGCCATCAGTCTTAATTCCTCATTATTGCAAAATAGCTGTTCTGCTTCAGGCTTCCATGTTTGCCTTCCATTCATTGAAAAGAAGGAAGTAACAAGGTGAAAGAAGAGGCCTATATACTGGACAATTGAAAAACTGAAAATCTTTGTTAAATTCATCACGAGACGGCTTCTCAAACTGTCACTTGGTCACATTCAGGTGCAAAGAAATTAGAAAAATACCTTATTTTTTCGCGGGGGGAAGCTATATTGAAGCTGGGGAGACAAGAACAAATACTACTCACAAAATTACATTTACATTAGTAAAAACAAGGGTGTGGCAGCAGGTGGCATAGTGGTTAAGGCACTGGACGCCCACATTGCTGACCATGGTTTAAATTCCAGACCTGGCAGCTTGAAAATCACACTAGGTGCATGTGTATGTGTGCCCAAAATCTGGAGAAGAGAGTGCAGGAGAAAGGATTGTGGCATGACCATCTCCCTCAGGAGATAATTTCTCACTTTCCCTCTCTCTGTCTTTCTCTGGCAAGTTCATGTGCCCTATGGAAAGAAGCTTTAAAAAAAATGAAAAATGGGGAGAATAAATATTCGATAAACAACCGGTAATTAGCAGTCTTCACAGAGAAGCTGTGAAGACCCGTTCAGTGGCTTGGGCTGGTCTACTCTAGATCTGTGACTGGACCAAGGATTTTATGAATTGCATAGCAGAACACATCTCTGGAATGCTGGGTCGGCAGCGACAACAGAACCTACTCTCAGCAGCAAGAGCTGTTGGCCCAGTGGTATATCCAGAGCAACCAGGATTGGGTGTGTGTTATTTGATACGAGGAACAGATATGCCTATTACCATAAAAGAGACTCCAAAATGCAGTGGCTTGACATAGGGTCAAATGAGTGATAGTGAATTCAGAGAATGGCAGGATCACTAGGGTGTGAGTAAGAGGGGAATGCTTCATGGAGATGGCCATATTTGATCTGTTCCTTCAAAGAAAGGTGTCCTTAGGTATGTTTGAAATAGAAGGAAGGGCTTTCTAGGTTGTAGACAAGGCATGAAGACATGGTTACAGGAAAGTACATGATGGTCAACAACTGAAGAAGAAACAAAGAAAATCTCCCTTTGGAGAAGAGTGGGAAATGTAGCTGTGAAAATGGATTGGATTTTAAATTGTTGCTGTTCTTAAATCCTAAAATAAGGAGTCTGTCTTATTTTCTAAAGGCAAAATGAATGCTTTCCTATTGGGAGTGAGTGAAGTGATTTTAGCACTCAGAGAATGGAGGGTGGGAGAAGGGTGTTGGAAAAAGTCCCGTTATAGAAACTGTCCCTTATAAAGGACACTGAACCAAGTGGGTCACATGACTTGGTCCGAGAGGATGCAGTTAAGTGTCTGTATGTGGGGGAAAACAGGAAGGCAATGGAAGCTTTCTGTGTTGTAGCTTTGCTAAGTTCCTGCTCTAAGCAGATCAAAGATTTGGTCAGCCTGATTCACATTGGGTTATCCTCCAGGGGGATGGCCATGCCATAATCCCTTCTCCATTTTTCTGTCAGGATTTTGGGCACACGTGCACATGTATCTGGTGTGATCTTCAAGTTGCTAGGTTCAGGGATTGAACTGTGGTTGGTCATGTGGGAGTCTAGTGCCTTAACCACCATGTCTCCTGGTGGCTCCCACGTTGGGTCATTTTAATGCTGTGCAGAAGGCAAAATAGATGCAGGAGAAGTCTGCCATGAAAAATTACAGCAAGGAGAGTTAGTTTGACTTTATGGATCTAAGAGAATTTACTATGTGTGCATGCATGCAAGACTCAGAGACAGAGACAGGGAGAGAGATTGAACAATCAGTCTTTTCTAGAGACTGAAGAAGCATCTGTCTATATTTCAGCTTCTAACCCCTCATAAGTCTGTGATGCCTGTCTTCTTCTTATGCCAATTATCAGAGGTTTTTGGTGAGCACAGGTCTGCGTCCTGACCTACGCTTCAAAGGGTTATTTTCCAGTGTGTTCCATTTCTAAGCGTGTACCCGCTGCTCATCCTCACACAGTTAATTCCAGGGCTGCCTGCAGATTGTGCTTTGGATGTTTTATAACTATTACGACTTACTTTTCAAAATCATTTGGGATGTTTCCTCTGTAGTAACTTACCCTTCTAGAAAGTCTTTAGCTGCTACCCACACAGCACATGAGTCACAACAGCATTTGATTCAGAGCTAGTGAAACCTTTAAGAATAAAACGGTTATTAGTGAAAAAAGGTTTCGTTCAGGAGCAACTAAGAAGGATTTGACTCAGCTCAGATTGAAAAACAGCAAATACATTTTAAATAAAATTTTTAATCTGTATTTCAAATCTATTGTTTTTGAGAAGATAATTTAGTATTCAATGAGACTCCTGGTGAAATAAAATGTGAGAAAACTATCCCAGAGTTAAGAGTAATTTAGTTCAGTTTTATTTGATGTCTGGGCTTTAGGCATCAAATACTTGGGCCACTTTTTTAGATCTGGAAAGAGAAGATTCTATAGTTGTTAAGACAGTTGGTTAGACCCTGCCAACGAGGTCACGGTCTTATTTTTTTAAGCTTGTTTAATGCAGTTCACAGATTATTGTAATTGTAAAATTCTCACTCAGATCTCCTGTAGGTGGATGACTCAGTCCTTGTTCTGATTAAAATTGATAAGAAGAATCACCCCAGGGCTAGAAATTCAGCAAGGGCTTGGCTGTGTAGTTCTCACTCGGTATCTCTCAATCAGACACTTACTGGGCTACAGCCATCTGAAGGTTTGACTGGGACGGACGTAGAGATGGCCCATCACGTGGTGCTGGCAGTTTATGCTGGCTGTCAGTCTGGAGCTACGCTGGGGCTGTGGCCCAGTGTACCTACACATGGAGGGGTACTGCAGACGGTCTTAAGAGTTGTCAGATTTGTTACAAGGCAACTGGATTGTCTCCCAATCAATATCCCAACAAAGCCAGGTGGAAGCTAGAGGGCCTTTTCCAAACTAGCTTCAGAAGTCACATAGACAGTATTATTTGACGTGATTACAGACTCATCAACACTTAGGGGGAGAAGGCAGAGACCTTGCTCATGACAGGAGGAGTATCACATCATTTGCAGCCATTAAAAAAATCACAGAAACAGGGAACCAGCAGTTAGCGTAATGGCTATGTCGCTGGACTCCCACGTAGTCGACCGCGGTTCGTGTCCCGGACCCAGTGGCTTAAAACTCACGCTGGGCGTGTGTGCGTGCGTGCCCAAGATCCCGAGAGGAGAATGGAGGAGAAGGGATTGCGGCGTGACCATCCCCCCTGGGGGGTGATTTCTCGCTTTCTGTCTCTATGTCTCTCTCTGTCTGTCTGGCGAGCGCACGCGCCCTACAGTGAAAATCTCTCCAAAAATAAAATTAAAAAAATCACAGAAACATGGGCCAGCAGGTGCTACGTTCGCTAAGGCACTGGATCCCACATGGCCAACTCTGTGGCTTGCATCTTGGACCCAGAAGCTTGAAAATCATGCTGTGTGTGTCTGTGTGCATATCCAGAATCCTGAGAGGAGAATGGAGGAGAAGGGATTGTTGTGTGGCCATCCCCTCTGAGAGGTGATTTCTCACTTTCTATTTTCAGTGAGTGCACTACTCTATAGCAAAATCAAAGAACAAAAACAGGCCTAGCTCTGGTGGCTCACTGCTAAGATGCTACAATATATTCCACAGATTGGGCCCACATGGGATGCCTGGGTTTAACCTAAAAAGCCAGGTGTGGTGGTGTGTGCTTATAATCCCAGGGACTTGGGGAGGTCAAGGAAGGAGGATCACAATCTTGAGGCTGGCCTGAGAAACATAGTAAGACTCTGTTTAAAACAAAAACAAAACTGTTGTAGTCCTATACACTCGTCCTTAAGATTGTGCTCCGCTCTCTCTGAGCTGCCCTCTAGGGATTCCTACCAAATTCATTTCTAACTCGTTAGCATCTGGAGTATAGTATCTTTCCCAGCTTCTCCCGAGCCCTTCCTTGTTATACGTTTCTTCCTTGTCTTTCTGTCTGCTTGGACAAATCACCTTAGGTATCTCTCCTCCTCCTCACCCCCAATTTTTTTTTTCATTTGCTAGAAGGCCCATGCAATTGCTGGCACGAGAGAGAAAGACAGAAAGAGAGAAAATAAGAAAGCACCTCTCAGTGGGGGATGGTCATGCCACAATCCCTTTTCCTCCATTTCTCTCTCTTCTTGGGATTTCAGGCCCACATGCATACATACCTGGCATGATTCTCAAGCCTCTGGGTCCAGGACTGAATTGTGCAGTGGGTGATGAGAGGTCCACTTGACTTAATCACCATGCCACCACCTGGTTTCTCTTTCCTTTTTAAGCACTTTTTAAATGATTTAGTTCTAATCCGTTAATAAATTCCTAACTTGCATGTTGAATGTCTGTCATAAAATTTTATTTTTATATTTCTTACAAAGTAATAATTTTAATATAATAGCTTATTCTTTGAAATATCTTTTGCATGACTACATTACACATGAATCTTAATAATACATATCATTTCAGTGAAGAATCAGTGTTTTTCACCTTAATGGCAACTAATTGGCCTTCTCTTTCCAACAATACAATGAAATTCCTTCACAATAGAATGTTATGGACAGTCCTTGGGGAACAATTGCAATGGTTTGGGTCCACCTTCAGAAAGGAAATCTACTAAGAGCTGGTTCAATGCCTGAGAAATTGTATTCTGTCTAACATTTCCAAGCAATTAGCTACCAGTAGCTAGGTCTCATAAAAATAGATTCTTCTCTGCTTTAAAAATGGGATAATTGCCAATAGTCTTCAGCCAGATGGGTACAGCCTTCGTACAATCCCTTTCAATTTTTCTTCCCAGGCTTCTCTGGTCAGCCTGAGCACTAAGCTCATATTAACTGCTTAATAATGAATAAATTAAAATTGACAGAATGGATCCAACATACCTCCCCCTTCTTGAGTAAGGGTGCAAGAGTGGTTTCTTTTTCTGCATAAGGAAGTTCTGAAGATGAAAAGTGCTGATAAAGAGCAACTGTCCCAATGTCACCTGAGCTTTTTTTTTTTTTATAAACTTTTTTTTTTTTTTGAAGAGATTTTCACTGTAGGGCGCGTGCGCTCGCCAGACAGACAGAGAGAGACATAGAGACAGAAAGCGAGAAATCACCCCCCAGGGGGGATGGTCACGCCGCAATCCCTTCTCCTCCATTCTCCTCTCGAGATCTTGGGCACGCATGCACATGCGCCCGGCGTGAGTTTTAAGCCACCGGGTCC
>NW_006208456.1:31417-60294 GCF_000334495.1 Tupaia belangeri chinensis
TTTTTTTTTTTTTTTGAGAGATTTTCACTGTAGGGCGCGTGCGCTCGCCAGACAGACAGAGAGAGACATAGAGACAGAAAGCGAGAAATCACCCCCCAGGGGGGATGGTCACGCCGCAATCCCTTCTCCTCCATTCTCCTCTCGAGATCTTGGGCACGCATGCACATGCGCCCGGCGTGAGTTTTAAGCCACCGGGTCCGGGACACGAACCGCGGTCGACTACGTGGGAGTCCAGCGACATAGCCATTACGCTAACTGTTGGTTCCCCACCTGAGCTTTTTCACACCAAGTGCTTCCAAGGGTGTGGACTTAACTTTGCAAACTCTTTTGACTGTTTTCTCTGAGCAAAAGGACATGGTAAATTTAGAAGGAATAGCATGCCAGTGAGATGACAGGAGACTTATTTAATAAACATGAATTATTTCTTATAAATTAAATGTAGTTTATATAAGATAATGGAGTGTTAGGAATTTACAAGTGTATTATGATTTGTGTAATACAGTGGCATTTTATGGGTTTTTATGGTGACTTTGTATGAATGTTTTATATCTAGTTTAGTCTTGTGGGAATGGCATGGCAAGATAATAATAAGATGCTCCATGAAACGATAAATAAGTGGCCGGAGCCAGCACTATTGGCAGTGTTCTGCCTAAGGGTATTTATCTTTTGTCTTTAATGTACTTTTAAAAATTAAAAAAAATATATATTTGGACATTTTAGAAACATATACCATTAGATACAGCACTATTCAGTAAAAATCTATTCTATTAAATAGTTTTTCAGGAAGCATGTGTGCCACAAACTATCTTGCTTTGGTTTCTAAGACTTGACTAAGAATTTATCTGAAAGGTAGGCTCCAATCTATAGGATTCTGAGCCTTGAGGTCTGAAAGGTTTGATTACTGTAAGACAATTGTAAGTAGATGAACTTAATTCCTAGCTTTTTCTTCTGGAATGGGCTAATCATTTTGAAATTATCTAGTCCATTACAAGAATATTCAATTCCTTAAGCTTTGTGATCTGCTCTTTGGAAAACCTGGTAAAAAAGTAATTTATTTTTCTGTATGATAAGGATGGGTTTACCAGAACATACCCAATATTAATTATAACAAAAAAGCAATATGGATTATATGTGTGTGTGTGTGTGCGCGCATGTGTGTTTTCACATGAAACCATTTTCACAAGCTAGAAACTAACTATGGAGACTGTTCTGAATCGATGCAATCCAAGGGTAGTTAGTTGCAGGCCACACTCAACTCCTTAACACAGCACTGGAGCTCTCATTGATTAAAAATTAAAAAGGGATCTAAGTGAACAAAAACATACTCATACATAATTACATTTTCAAAAGCTACTCTTTACAGAGGTAAACAAGAGAGACTTTCAGGAGGGTGTTGAGGGGGACTGGGAGGTTTAAAGCTATGGCTTTGGTAAGCGCCCGAGTGAAGGGAGTTGTAGGAAAGCATCTGTAAGAGTAGATTCTGCAGCATCGAACTATAATTCTCTAAAAGAGATGGGTGTTTTCTTAATCTAAATTCTGAGGCTCTCAGTAGTTGAGGGCTAGAAACTAGGTCCAAAGAAAAGAGCCATCTTCACAGTACTTAAGAAAGGTGACTGCCATTAGGCTCATGATGCTAAACGGTCCAAGGCTTTTGGTGATGTGATATGGGAGAAAACAATGAATACACAAACCACCAAGTAACACCATTAAAACCAAAGAACATGTTTTCATATAAAACGCATAACACATTATTTATAACATATGGCAACATTTATTCTTTTTTCTTGTCCTCTGTTGTGGACTCTGTTGGTGGTTCCTCCGCCATTGCGTTGTTTCTCTCCAATCCAGGCTGGTTCCCTCCTCTGCCAGGCTTTGGACCCCCTCTAGTCCACTCTCCTTGTCCTCAGGAGTAGATGTGCCTTCTTCTCCATTCTCTGGACTCTCTATCATCTCTTCAAGGTGTGTCTCCTCTGTCTACATCGGTGTGCTCTCTCGTCTTTCTTCTCCTTGGCTTTGTTCACAGCTCGCTCTTCCTCAGGACAGATGCTGCTCTGAGTATGCTCTGCTTGCTTTGCTGCCTCCTTCTCCCTTTCCCCCTGGCTTTTGTGGGCCTGTTCCTCTGCCTGTGCAGTATCAGCTGCAATTTTCTTCATATCCACTTCTCCCTTCAGACCACACAACCTCTTAAATGTATTGTTAAATGAATCTGTGCTTTCCAGGAATTTCCTCTTCTTTTCCTGGTATTGGGCTTCTCTTTGAAGTTCAGCTTCTGGTTTTCATTCATCAACTATTAAGGACTGGACCTGCGTTCTAGCTGTTGTGACAACTGACTGAAACTTTTGGCACCACACTCTCACCAAGGATCTCACAGATGAGGCAGTGGTTCCTCTGGAAGTGGGTGGTGGCTTTTCATGGAAAAGCCATTTTCATAATCACCTGGGTCTTTAGCTGGCCGGATGCTCAGGTAAGGTCCTTACTTCTCCACAAGAAAGTTCTCTGTCAACTTTGTTCCTTTAAAGCAGCTTCTGCACAACTTTTTGCATTTATGTAATCAAAACACGTGGGGGAATTGTGATCGGTTTTCATAGATTCATTGTCTATCTTTACTGCTTCATCTTCATTTAAATATTCTTGTTTTCCTTCATCAGTGAGATCTCACCAATGCCACCAATAATTTAACCATTTTCTGACAATTTCAGGTCAGGCTTGGAAGCCTTTACTTGGTTCTAGACTTTTCAGCTATACCTCATATAGAGTATTAGCAGCTTATCTTATGACTTTGGACATTTTGGAATCATAATGCCAGAGGATGCTGTGACCCAACTGTTGTTTCTGGATGCCCTCCCAGCCTGTAGTTGTAGGCAAGATGACTGTATTGATTGTACCCCACAAACCCTGGTGGGCTGGGCATTGCTGTTGCAGGAACTGAAGTGGGACATAAGATGGTCTTTTTGACATTTTGGAAGATTAAGTTCTCAGTTTCTTAGGAATGAATCTGCTGCGGGCAGAGAACTCCCTCACAGCTCTCGATTGGCTTCCTTTTGTCCTGCACACACCTGTAATGTACTTTAAAAAGAGTGTCATGGGAAACCAGCAGTTAGTGTAATGGCTATATCGCTGGACTCCCATGTAGTCAACCATGGTTCGCGTCCTGAACCCAGTGGCTTAAAACTCACGCCAGGCGCGTGTGCATGCGTGCCCAAGATCCCGAGAGGAGAATGGAGGAGAAGGGATTGTGGCGTGACCATCCCCCCTGGGGGGCATTTCTCACTTTCTGTCTCTATGTCTCTCTCTGTCTGTCTGGTGAGCGCACGCACCCTATAGCAAAAATCTCTCAAAAAAAAAAAAGTGTCATGTAGACATCTAAAAATTTGTATTAGTTGATTTTCTCCATTTTAGAGGGAGTTAGTTTATATTTGTAATACTCTAATCAGAAATACACCAAGAGATGGTTAATTAGCATTCTTGAGTTCTAAACAAAGTTTAGAACAGAGAAAGCTACTAGTTGAGGAACTTCAGCATTTCTTACCTGTGGTCTACACTAGAGTGGTTAAAATAAGGGTTGTTTGGGACCAGCAGTTAGCATAATGGCTATGTCGCTAGAGTCCCATGTAGTTGACCGTGGTTGGAGTCCTGGACCTGGTGGCTTAAACTCACACTGGGTGCATGTGCTTGCGTGCCCGAGATCCCGAGAGGAGAATGGAAGAGAAGGGATTGTGATGTGGCTGTACCCCCAGGGGGTGGTTTTTTGCTTTCTGTCTCTCTGTCTCTCTCTGTCTTTCTGGCGAGTGCACACACCCTATAGCAAAAACAAAACAAAACAAAACAAAACAAAACAAAAAACAAAAAAAAACCCAAAACAAACAAATAAAACTCTCCAAAGTAAATAAATAAATAAATAAATAAAGTGTTACTAGATAGAATTTTGTCACTGATGGGATGAGGGCATTCAAATATCTGTATTTGCTACAAATATTGCTGGGCACTCTCACCTTTATATAAACAAAGTGTAGCACCAGCAGAGTCAAAATCTTCTCTGTAGGATGTTGATTTCAGACCTGCTCTGTGCTCACATGATAGCTGGTAGATTTTGTGACTCTGCTTTGACTTGATACAGAATCCTGCTGCTAGAATATGACTACATGTGCATTAGGTCAACTTCTCATATGAGATACCATCCCAGTACCTAAAAGGACAGAAAACTGGGACTTCATCAAGTTTACGAAATTGGATGTATGACTTTTTCTGTGTATGTGTGCTTTCTAAAAAATTTCATTCATTTATTTATTTATTTCCATGAGTGAGAGAGACAGAAAGACACACACAGGGATACAGCCTCCCTGATGTTATCCTTATGCTGCAGTCTACTCCCAGCCTCAGCCGGCCCTGAATCATGGGCATTTCTATGCCCAGTGTATTCAGGCAGGTCTCTGCAGACAACTGGGAACATTTTCGTGCTGGTCAGCCTCACAGAGTGTCATGTATGACCACTGCACCGTGTCCAGCCCATCTTTCTGTTTTTGTATTGTTAAAGGAACTTCTCAAGCAAATTAATTGCCAGGATGTACCAGAGGCATTTTTAAAACCTGATGTTATAGAAGAGAATTATGAGTAAACTAGCAAATATTTCTTCATACCGACTTTTTTTTCTTTTTTTTAGAGAGAGTTTTTGCTATAGGGTATGTGCACTTGATGGAGAGACAGAGAAACCGACAGAAAATGAAAAATTACCCCCTGAGAGATGGCTACACTGTGACCCCTTCTCCTCCATTCTCCTCTCGGGATCTTAGCACACATGCACATGTGCATGGCATGAGTTTTAAGTTGCTGGGTCTGGGACTCAAACCGGGGTAGATTGTGGATGTCCAGCGAAGTAACCATTATGCAATCTGCTGGTCCCTTGATACAGACTTTTTAAGGGGCAGGGAAAGGTAGTTAAGTAGACAGATCACAATTACACTGATTTTTTTTTTTTTCAAAGAATGTCTAGATAAGATCATTAGTCCCTGCTGCAGTGGCACAGTGGTAGTACAATGCTCTGCAGTGCTGGAAGCCACCCGAAGGATCAGTTCCTAGGTCAGTTTATACATGCAGGATACAGGCATGTGTGTCTGTGATCCCAGCTGTCTAGGAAAGGCCGGGGAGGATTGCAGATGAGAGGGTGCTTCTCTCTCTCTCTTTGTCAAATATATAAATAAACAAAAAAAAGATTATGACACCTGGAAGACTGGTCAAGATCATTAAGCAACACCCAAAGCTGACAAATGCTGGATGTGTTAGTCAAGGACTCAGCAGAAAGCAAAGGGGTAATGTGAGGACAGTCAACTATAGGGACTGTTATGGTGTGTGTAGGGTTTGGGGACAAGGGATAGGCAGTTCTCAGGCCTAGCAACAGTGGGATCCATTACTATTCCCAGGCTTGAAGGGGTAAAGGAAAGGAGCCCGTGCCAAAACCTAGAGATGGGAGCTACATGCAAGGTACTCTTTGTTAGGAGCTGAGGTCTGCAGTGGAGAGGTAAGGTCAAACCATGCACCTCTGCAGGGAGAGAGCTGTAGCTATACACCCCACCCACTTTCCTCCTGCTCTCTGCTCTCCAGTCTACTGTCCGTGTTTCTCACTGGCCACATCCAGCTCAAGCTGGTAGGTCAGGGACCCACATAGTCCATAAGGGTCAGTTTCCAGTACTCAGGGGGTGTGGAGAAGGATGGGGAGTAGAGCCAGAGGGGCAAAAAAAAAGAAAAAGATAGAGTACAGTAAAATTTTTAGAAAGGACACTTGAGCTCATTGAAGTCTATCAGAAAATAGCTTATGCAATTTATCAGTAATTACCTCTCCAAAGGAGCAGCTAATCACATCAGACCACAAAGTTCCATCTTGGGTTCTGAGACAATTTTCTTTCTCAGTATGTGTAGCGTAAATTAGTCTGATCTTGCTTTTATTGTAACTCACCTTCTGGTGGGAGGCTTACCACTTCATCTACCTCTGAGTACTGGTGGTGTTCAGGAAGAGTCTGCCTTCTTGGTAACTCACACCTGTGAAGGGTGAGTTAGGTGAGATTGGCCTAGGTAAACTTACTACCATTTCTGTCCTCAGCACCCTGTTCTCCTTTCTGCACTTCTTACCATTCATAATTACATACTTAATTCAGTTTTTGATTGGCTTATTGTTTACCCATCACCCTACCCATTGGTCAAATTCCATGAGGTTCAAAGGATGTAAGGAATGTGTCTATATTGTTTAGCCTAGTGCTAGGAATAAAGTAGGTGTTGACTAATTATTTGTTAAATGAATGAATGAATATACTGGCTATCTAACAGTAAGGTAGTATTAGTGAAGTAGAGAGGGTACAGGTTCTGGAATAAGGAAGAATTAGATTTGAAACTTGACTTTACCTAGAATATATGTAGCCTTAGCAAATTACTTGATCTCTAAAGCTTCTCTGTAATATGGGGATTATAAAACTTACTCACCTACTCCTTGTGGTTTAAATGAGGCACACTATCAAGTACCCATCAGGGCTGGGACATGAAGAAGGACAGTTGGGAAATAAAATGGTCCCTGCTGCTAGTCTTATCTATCTATTGTTAGGTTTTGTGAAAGAATGTTTACAGTGAGAGAGTAACACTCATTAATTTTTTTTTCTTTAAGGAACAATCAGAGGCTTAGCATACAATACAAAGGCTTTATACTTTTGAAGATTTATCTTTATTTTTTAATCTAACAAATCTCTTTATTTTCTTTCTTCTTTTTCTTTTGGTACAATGTGATGTTTTTGATATATGTACACATTGTGAAATGATTAAATTAAGCTCATTAGCATATTCATCACCTCTTATGCATCTTTTTTTCTTTTTCTTCTTTTTTTGTGATGAGAACACTCAAGGTCTACTCTTAGAAATTTTCAGGTATGTAGTATATTGATAACTATATTCACCATGCTGCACAATAGATTTATAGAATTTTTTAAAAAAGAATTTATTCCTCCTATTGGACTGAAACTTTATTCCCTCTGACCCATATCTCCACATTCCTTGTCCCTTACCTCAGCCCCTAGTAATTACCATTATACTCTTTTTTTTTTTAACTGTTACAAATAGGACTTTTTATTTGTCACTATTAAAAGTGTGAACTTGAAACAGATTCTTGGACTGGTGGTTCATATCCATCAGCTCGTTCAAATTTGGTGCCCGTCTCATCCCCAGTAGCTTTTCCAGGGCTACTACCTTCACCATGAAGCTCCATGAGTTTTCCCAATTCAAACTTGGGCTTCTTCAGCATTTTGACTTTTCTAAGATGTCATGGAGGGGGTAGATGGATTGGCAGGCCTTTTCTATGTCTTTTCCGATGCTGTCTGGAATCAGTTTATTGACCACTTCTTTCAAGTCATTTGTCTGTACCTCCCGGGTCATGATTTCCATCATTTTTTCCTGGATTTGGTAGACCCGCTAATGCTGGGCATAAGAAGCCTTCCTTATCTGATTGTTGTGTTTTTTAGTAAACCCAACACAGAAGAGACGAAGCAAATAACCATCGGTAGTCTTGCCATTGTCATGAGCTTCAGTCATGGTCTGCCATTTTTTGACCATGGGACACATTTTGTCACGGGTGAGAGCCATGCCATGGAAGTTAGTCAGGCAGTTTTTGCCCTGAATGTCCTCAGTAATTAGCTTGAATTTCCTAAATGCGACTTCGTCATTCTGAGATCTGCAAGGCTCACTTCAAACACACGGCCCTTCAGGCCGTCAGATGCAATTTTGGTTCCTTGAGTCCTGGTAACCATTGTTTTCCCAATATTTCTTATGTTGAACATAGCAGGTGCTTTTATGTCATACCAATCTTTTTTAGAAAATGGATCAACCACTTTCTTCTTGGCTCCCTTTTTGCCTCCTTTCTTAAGGACTTATTCTTGCCAACTGCCATGGTGCTACTCAGAGAGCCAAAAGGACGACCATTATACTCTTTTTGAAGTTTATTGAAATTACTGTTTAAGATGATCATTGATCACTGGTGTAGTGAAAACTAGTGAAAAATAGCCTAGTCTGAGGCCTTTAGCACTGGCAGGACAAAGTGTCCTACAGAATTGTCATGGGATTATTTATTATAAATATGATCCTAAAATATGTGGATACACTTGGAAATTTTTTTTTTAAGAGAAATTCCTGCTATAGAACATGTGTGCTCAACTCAGAGACAGAGACAGACAGACAAAAACCAAATCATTCCCTGGGAGGATGGCCACACTGCAATCCCTTCTCCTCCATTCTCCTCTCGGGACTTTAGGCATGTATGCATAGACATTTGGCATAAGTTTTAAACCACCAGATTTAAGACTCGAACCACATAGACTAAGTGGGAGTCCAGCGACATAACCATTACACCATTTGCTTGTTCTTGAAGATAGACTTTTATAAGTTGGATTATATGAAGGATCTCCAAAAAGTTCATGAAAAATATGTATTATGAACAGAACTTGAATGGATTTAACCTTTTTTGCACCAAAATAAACTTGTACTTTAATTCCTTTTTTCTACGAACTTTTTGAAGTCCCTGCTATCTATTTTTTTGATGCTAGAGGGCACTTGTGCTTGCTGAGACAGACAGATGGAGAAGAGGTGAAACACCACCCATTGGGAATGTTCATGCCACGATCCCTTCACCATTTCTTTTGGGATTTGGGGCATGCATGTACATGCACCAGTGTGTTTTTCAAGCTACTATATCCAGGACTTGAACTGTGCTGCTGGCCATGTGGGATCTGGCTGCCTTAACCAGCAGGTCTTGGAACTTCTTCACCCCTTTGTTTCTTTAATATATTCAAAGCATTCATCCTGTCATGAATTCTCTTCTAAAACTAAGAATAGTCCTAATATTGTTTTTTAAATTCAGTTTCCTTTCAGTGATGCTGGTGTGGGAAAGATTTGTATGCTGTGGTATTCTCTGGGATGACTTTCCAGGTGTTTGTCAGTAAAGCACACCATTTTTTCTAAGTGGCCTTTAAAAATATTTAATTACTACATGAGTTGGTTATAGAAAGAACAATACAGATAAGCAAAAAAAAAACAATACAAAATGTAAAGCACATTCAGAAACAACTGTGCAAGAGATAACTCATACTTACCTTTGTCATGTAGCCTTTGCCAAGCAATTTTTTCATCAGAGCGATGGTTATCTTCCTAGAGTATCAGCAGGGTTGCACCAATTTCAGTGAAAATGTTTGCAAACTGAATGGCTTCTGCAAATTTCCTCTAATTTTCTCTCTAAGGAAACATTGTTGAAGACTTGTAGTTGTCCCCCAGAATTGATTTTACCTTCACCAAGTGCATGACAACTATATTGTTTAGGTGGCTAACGTCCAGTGTGGTATAAACCAATCCAGGTAATCCCATTTTCCCTTGCTGAAGTGATTGGTTCAAGGAACCCAGTGTGTGCTAGTCTTTTAACCAAAGCTTTGGATTCACAGGTGATTCAAACAGCTAGTATCTTGAGACTTTTTCTGGAAATTCTGGGCTATAAAATTTTCCCTTGTGAATATAGGATATGGTTGTGAAATATGGAACTTCTGTAGCCAATTAGTCCCTATTATGGAAGCCAGGTCAAAGTCTAATCTTTAACTCTTTACTCATTGATCACCCTATATATGTACCCATTCTGTCACCCAGCCTATCTAGTGAGATTTTAAGTCAACACTTGTATTTAAGTCCAAGACTTATAATGAGCTCTTATGTTATTCTTGTTTTATGACCATCTGTTCCTGTTTCAAAGATGCAGTTCCCTGTCTTAAGGCTCAGAAGACATGAATTCCACTAGAATTACTTTTCTGATGGCTCTGTGAACTATTTTTTTCAGATATATGTTTTCTATAATGGAGTTTATGAACTTTTTTTGGAGGTGTTGGTCTTCTCTAAATCTTAGTGACTATTTTAAGTACTTCTTTGCAGGTGATACTCCCTGCTAGATGCTTCCTGCCTTGTTTCCACATTCCACTTGGGAAAAGGAGAGAAGCAGTGCTGGGGCATGTTCACTGCTCTGCTTAGGGAGACTCAGATAGGAAGAATGTGCTGTTCAGTAGGGTATTCAATGACTACTCTTCTAGATTTGAGGGTTCCCCATTTCTCTAGGTACCTTGACATACTTTAATTCCCCCATGTATTTGTCCGGGGCTCCTGGCTGCAAACACTTCTGAGTGTGGAGCACACTCTGCATCACTTCTCCTTTTTTAAAAATCAGTCATGCTTAGCTAAGAACTACTGTACATGTCCTGGGATGCTATTTCCCTGTACTTTCTGATCTATTGGCTTTGGGTCTCTCAGAGACGGAGAGTGAGAAATCACCCCAGGGAAGATGACCATGCCACAATGCCTTCTCCATTCTCCTCCCGGGATTTTGGGCATACATGTACATATGCCTGGCATGATTTTCAAGCTGCTGGGTCCAGGACTTGAACTGCTGTCAACCATGCGCAAGTCCAGTGCCGTAAACACTATGCCACCTGCTGGCCTATAGGTACATTTTTTTCTTTTTTTGGAGAGGTTTTTGCTATAGGGCGCGTGCACTCGCCAGACAGACAGAGAGACAGAGACAGAAAGCAAGAAATCACCCCCCAGGGGGGATGGCCACGCAGCAATCCCTTCTCCTCCGTTCTCCTCTTGGGACTTTGGGCACACACGCACATGTGCTGCCCGGCGTGAGTTTTAAGCCACCGGGTCCGGGACGTGAACCGCGGTCGACTACATGGGAGTCCAGCAACATAGCCATTACACTAACTGCTGGTCCCAGCCTATAGGTACATTTTAATTGAGATTTTTCAGAGATGATATACTCAGTGTAGATGCCAAAGAAATGGCTCTGGTGGTTGAAATCTCAAGCCAGTTGTGAGAGTTCTATGACTCTCTCAAAGCCGCTTCCTTTGGCCTACCCCTGTTTCCACTCCCACTTCCTGTTCTTTGGTTGGTCTTGGTCACAGAACTGTTAATTACCTACCCAACAGCCATTCATTCTTGCTAATGGAAACTGAATTTTGTACAGGTCATGTTGGTGACTTAGAGGATTGAATCTTAATTCCAATTTCTATGCCAGGAATTGATTTAGAAATGAATGTGTGATATGATTCTGGTCGATGAAATGTGAGGAAAATCTTTTGCAGGTCTTCTGGAAAAAAAAAAAAGCAGAAATGATCTCTTATCAGGTAACTAAGAATGGAACATTTTGTCTTCCAGCCTTTGGTCATTAATACGTGAAGATATGATGCTTGGGACTACTGCAGGAATCTTACTACCATAGTGTGTCAAACCTGAGCTGAGAGTCAACGTTCTGAGGAGAAAAGAACCTGGAGAAGAATCTGGTTCTTGATGCCATTGTTGATCAACCTGCTTCAGGACTTCTTCCTCTATGGTAGATTAAATCTCTTTATTGTTTAAATCACTTACCGTTAAGTCTGCGGTTACTTCCATAAAACAAAGCAAAACAAAAATGGTGGTGGTTCCAAAAAAAAAAAAAAAAAAAGAAAGAGAAAAAACCAAAACAACAACAACAAAAAGAACGGTGGTGGTGGCACAATTGCTAAGAAGTATTCTACATGAGAGGCCCAAGTTCAATTCTTGGTCTAACTTAAAGGCCTGGCTCAGAGGTGTGCACTTGTAATCCCAGCCATTTAAGGGGGGGCTGAGCCAATAGGGTTATGACCGTGAGACCCTGTCTAAAACAAAATAAAATATCTAAGTGATTTGACTACACGGCATGATGAACTATAGAAAAACATGAATTGCTTCACTCTTTTTATTTTTTTTTGGAGAGGTTTTTGCTGTAGGGCATGTACACTCACCAGAAAGAAAGAGACAGAAAGCAAGAAATCACCTCTGGGGGATGGCCACACTGCAATCCCTTCTCCTCCATTCTCCTCTTGGGATCTTGGGCATGCACGCACATGTGCCCGGAGTGAGTTTAAGCCACCGGTTCCGGGACTCAAACCGCGGTCGACTACATGGGAGTTCAGCGACATAGCCATTACGCAAACTGCTGGTCCCCTTGCTTCACTCATTTTTAGACAAAAAATTGCCAAAGATTCTTTCATAGCTCATTATTTGCATAGTCATTTAAGTGACCAAGTAAAAAGGCTTAAAGAAAAAGCCAAATCTTTTGTTCCTTTGTGAGAAGACTTGGGCACCCCAAAGAGCCCTTTGAGTGTCTCTTAGGAGATTTATTTAATCAGTACAGTTTTAAAAAGTCTGACTGCTCATATACAATAGTTTTCTTTTAAATGTGTTTCTCAGAGACGTGTAAAACTGTTTGGAAACATAAGATTTAGATAGGAAAAAAATTCCCTTAAAAGGGACAGAGGAAAACTTTGAGAACTACAACTTCTGGCAAAATTGATACAGTTAGAGAAAAAAAAGAAAGAAAAGATGCTATTTCTAGGCCGCTTTATGACAAAGGAAATAAATCAAATATATAAACTTATTTGCCTTTTGAAAGTAAAAGATTGTGTGGTATTTATTTAAAGGCATAGTAATCCCTCTCCCAGACTAAATGAGGAAGAGATTAATGGAAATCTTAATGAAACATAAAACTGAGCATTTGAAATATTGCCGGCAACTATTGTATTTAGATAAATAAATAATGTAGCCAGTCTGTTTATGTTTTAGAATGAACACTGGGCAGGTATCTGATTCCTAATGTGGAAACCAAATCTTCACTCCTTAGTTTTGGTTGACAAGCTAATTTCCTGGCTCACTGGATAAATAAGATACACATTTCTCTCCCTCCCACCACCCCTCCGTTTTTCTACCTATGGAAGACGTAACAGTATTGATCTAGGCATGGAAAAGTTAAGCCCAACACTATGTTAAGAAGAACTGCGGGAACCTTTGGAAGGAAGCACACGTGGTTGCCATCCTCCTTTCTCTACGTGGCAGCCACTTTTCTGCTACGTGACTTCTCCTAACTGGCTGAGCTCTCTGAGGGCAAGGCCCTTCCCTTACACATCTCCTTACCTCCCTGCTCCTGGTGCAGAGCTGTACATGTAGGAACTGTTTGATAAATCCTACTTGGCTGACTGTCGAGGTCAGCTTGTTCTTCAATCCACGTGTTGAAATGTTGGGTTCCTTATGAGTCAGGCTCTCGATAAAGTTCATGGGGATTAGTAGAATGTACTATTAGCATCTGATTCCTAGTTTTCTGGAGTCAGAAAGATGGATCTCTGACTCAGGTGAGGGTGGTTTGTGAGACAGAAATTTGGAGGTTGGTCCGACAAGTCATCCTATCAGCCGGTGAGTCTGATCAATATTGAGTGGTATGAACTCTGAGCACAGTGAGACTGCCGTTGCCAATCCACATACAAATGTTAATAAAGCTGCTGCTTATCCTTTAAAAAAAAAATCAGGTAAGAAAAACAAATGGGAATTCTGCCATCTCCACGTACCACGCTGTTTTTACACATTCCATTTTGGAAACTGCCTATTTACACTTGGCTAAACAGGATAAGCACAGTCCCTGCCTTCATGGGAGTTGTAATCCACTGGGGAATATTAACCAAACAGGACATTTCAATAATAAAATATCCATATATAAGTATAGAAATTCATATGTATTATAATAAATGAATAACTGATAGTAACATTCTTTTTTTTCAATTTATTTACTTATTTTTTGCATGAGAGAGAGCAACAAATAGATAGGCAATACCAACACAGACCCCACACCATGTTCCACTCCAGTCTCAGCCAGAGCCAGTCATAGGCATGTGCTGTTTGTACCCAGCATGCTCAGGGAGGTCCCATATGCAAACCTGGGACCTTTCCCATGTGTGTCCATTCAGTTGACCTACTGCTGTGGCTCTACCCAGCCCCTAGCAATATTCTTGTATAGCTAAACAGACAAAAACAGTTCCCAGACATTATAGCGGATGATTTGGCTTCTGCTTTCCAGCATATATTTCCTCTTTTTCTGGCAAGGACATCTAGTTTTCTTTTTGATTGTTTAGGGCAATATCTTTCCTTTCCCCTGCACTTACATTATGTAGATTTGGTTTTCCCTTTGCTCACATCTCACTCCAAGAACTAAGGCTGAAAATGATCCCTATTACAGAAATATTATATTTTAACTCTCTACTGTAGAGATTGTTCAGACGTGGTCATGTGACCCATGGTAGCAAAGTCAGAGATAAATCTGGGATTTCTTTTATTTTTTTTCCGGATAACTAAGAAGAACTAGTTCTCTTTTCCACAGACTTGGAATTGAATACGAGCAACTGGAACTTCAGAAAGATCTTTTCCACTGGGGAAGAACCAAGAGAGAAAAATATAACACCTGAGATGCAAAGACCAAGAGATAGAGTTTAAATGATGTTGATTCCTGGAATCCTTTGGCACTCTGCCACTGTTTTTCCATTTACATGGACCAAGAGAATCTTCTTCATTTTTGTTCAAGCCAGTTAGCTTTGAATTTTTTCTCATTTTTTGCAACTAAATTTTGGTATCTCACTTCCTACTTGGCAATTATTTGCATTTACTGCTAAGCTAGCATTAGTCTTGTGTAATGGAACTTAACTTTCTACTAGCCAGAATTTTTCTTAGACTTATACTTTTCCTGGTATTTTTCCTCTTTTAAAAATAATTCTTAAAGAATTTTTATTTAATTTTATTTACAACTATTATTATCATTTTAATTTGACCAGGGAGAGAGAGGGTCAGTGAGAAAGCAAGCCACCAGGTCTGGGAATTGAACCATGGTCAGTCATGTGGGAGACCAGCACCTTACCTACCACACCACCTCCTGCTGAACCTTCCTGGTATTTTTCTTTTACTCCTAGGCTTTTAACAATGTTATTGTATGTTGAACTCCATTATCATGTTTTTCCCACGTGATTTTTCTAGCATAGTTTTTTCTTAGGTTACTTTGGGATTACTTGAAATGTTCATCAAAAGTGCAGATTTCTGGGTCACATGCCGTGAAAGTCTGACAGTCTGCATTTTTGTTTATTTGTTGGTTTGTTTGTTTTTAAGGTTTTTGGTATAGGGCATGTGCGTGTCCTGGAGAGAAACAGAGACAGTGAGAGGGAAAATGAGAAATTACTCCCTGGGGGAACAGCCATACCATAATCCCTTCTCCTCCATTCTTCTCCTGGGATTTTGGGCACCCAGCCACATGCTCCTGACATGATTTTCAAGATGCCGGCTTCGAGACTCAAACTGCAGCCTGCCATGTGGGAGTCCAGTGCCCTAACCACTACACCACCTGCTGGCCCCAACAGCAACACTTTCAGGTGGTTCTCTAATGCAGTAAACATTGAAATCTGTAGTTTTATGTATGTTTTGCAGTTATACTTTTTGAAAGGGACATAGAATAAGTAAAACCCAACCCAACTCAGCAATTGAAAATATGTACATAAGTAGGACACCATAAGATATTTAAATGTTTTCCTTTTTCTCCCCGCTTTTATGGGCTTGCTCACCAGCACTAAATCCAGGTTTTTAAACAAAGATATTAAAGGATTTCCTCAAAAAGAATTTTTATTTTTTTAGATTTTTTTTTTGGTCTAGGGTACATGTGCTTGCCAGAGAGATGGAGAGAGAAAGACAGACAGAAAGCAAGGGAGTGCCCCAGCAGGGATGGCCATGCTGAAATCCCTTCCCCTCCATTCTCCCCTCCAGATTTTGGGCATGCACGCACGCCTGTCCAGTATGTTTCAAGCCTCCGGGTCTGGGACTAGAAACCATGACTGGACATGTGGGAATCCAGTGATGTCATCATTATGCTATCTGCTGGTCTCAAGGATTTCCTCACATTTGACAGCGCAGTTGATGATTGTGATACATGAAGCTGAAGAGAAAGTTTATGGGGTTGGCACTGAAGTCAACTTGGAACTATAAGCCTTTCCCATGGCCTGTGCCCCCAAAATAGTGGCTCCCTGCTGGCAACCACCCAAAGCCTTGATCTGACCCTGTTTCAAATTATTTGGCATATAGAAGTTGCTCTGTCACAGAGCAAGCTGATAAGTAATTTTCCTGGTTCATGTAGACTTCTCTCAGGCCTCTGCACATCCTTGCAGTAATTGCTATTTTAAAATACCTGGTAAAATTCAAGAACATGACTGACTCATTACAGACTGTGCTGGGTGTCTGAAGCCCCAGATGCTAAATGCTGTTCCTCAGGAAAGGTAGGCAGATTGCTGACTGCACAGCTGGAGGCACAGTCCTCACTCAGCCCCAGGTTCATCTGATCCTAAAGCAAAGGACTGGTTCTCTCTGGATCAGGGGAATATAGCTGTGAACAGACTGGGCGAGGGACGCTCACCCCTGTATTAGCTTTCCTTAACCTCCTTTGCATTGAAGATCCTGTTATCTCGTCCTGCCTCTTCACACCCAGACTTCTCTTTTCTCTCTTCTCTCTTCTCTTCTCTTCTCTTCTCTTCTCTTCTCTTCTCTTCTCTTCTCTTCTCTTCTCTTCTCTTCTCTTCTCTTCTCTTCTCTTCTCTTCTTTCTCTCCCTCTTCTCTTCTCTTCTCTTCTCTTCTCTTCTCTTCTCTTCTCTTCTCTTCTCTTCTCTTCTCTTCTCTTCTCTTCTCTTCTCTTCTCTTCTTATGCCAGAGGGCTCATGTACTCATGAAGAGAGAGAAAGAGAGAGAGGAGAGAGAGAAACAGAGAGAGAATGAGAGAGAGAAACTATCCCCCAATGATATGAGATCATACTTCAATCCCTTCTCCATTTCCCCATTCAGTTGAAATTTTGGGTGTGCATGCACATGTGCCTGGTTTGTTTTTAAAGTCACCAGGGCTGAGACTCAAAGCCATGTGGGATCCACTGTGCTAACCAGCCAGCCCTCAGACAGATTTCTTAAAGCTTTATGTAGACACCTTTGAGTCTCTTCCCTTGACACCATTACCTGACCACGTAACACCCCCACCCCCCCCCAAAAAAAAACAAGGGAAACCCAAAAGCTTCATCTGAATTGAAACCTTAAAACATATATTTTAACTTATTGGGGAAAATGATACATAATATCTTCCATTTGAATAAAAAAACAGAGAGACAATGTGGAGTGTATTTAGGTTTCCTTTTCTCAAAAGGTCAGGCAGAAGTCAGACCAGTTTATGCTAGAACACATCAAACTCATGTATCCCAATAATTTCAGGGAAATTTAAGGGAAAATTTCTCAGTATCATATACAGACATTTCCCAGAAGAGGACTAACGCAAGGATGGTAAGGGATGGGGAGTAATGGAGTTCATGGGCCAGATTGAGGTAGAGGAGATGCTGTAATTTTAAATATGGTAAAATTTTCCTTTCAATTGGGAAGGACCTCTGCAAAAAAGAAAGCCTTAGGTCCCCACCAAACCAAAAGATTAATGCTATGTCCTTCAACAAATATTGAATGCCCTGTATGTACCAGGTATGGTATTGGATGCTGAGGATACAACAGTAAACAAATGTGGTTTCTAACTTCATGTGGCTACCATCTGGCAGAGTTAATAATTTAGTCACTAATCAATAATTGGTAATTGATTAACAGATCAATCATTAAATATGCAAATACACATCAATCAATATATCATTAAGTAATTGTGCAAGTGCAGCAGAAAACAAGTTGCTCTTGGGCAATAAAAGCCAGTATGAGAAAGGATTTGATTTCATCTGCAGAGTCAGGAAAAGCTTTCCTAAAAGAGCAATGACTGGTTTGAGATCTGAATAATGAATAAGAATTAGGTAGATAGTACTGGCCTTATGGCCTAGTGGTTAAGAGAACCTGATCCCAGATGGCCAGCCATGGTACCAATCTCAGTCCTGGAAGCTTGAAAAACATACTGGGTGCCTGTGTGTATGTAGTTCCAAATCCTAGCAGGATGGAGAAACGGAGGTGGAAGGATTGTAGCATGACCATGCCCACTGGGAGGTGCTTCCTCTCTCTCCCTCTCATTCTCTCTCTGTTTCTCCCTCTTTCTAGTGAGTGTATCTGCCCTTGGGAAATTTAAGAAAAATAATTAGGTAGATTAAAAAGTGAGAAAAGAGCATGTACAAGGATCTGGTGGGGGGCCCCTAGGGCATGGGGGGCAGAAGGCACTGAATTAAAAAGCATAGGTTGGCACGAAGAGAGCCAAGGAGGTCTAGGTATGAGGCTGGAGAGGTTCTAGAGCATGGATCAGTGAGGTTCTTGCTTGCAGACCATGTCAAAGATTTTAGATTCATCACACAAACAACAGGGAACATGGAGCAGTTTTAATTGGAGGCAGTCTGGTAGCAGTGATGGGGGATATGTTCAGTTTTGTGTTGTGAAAGATTGTTCCAGCGACAATGCGATTGGGGCAGATCCAGGTGAGAAGAGCAGGCAGGAAGGTCTTAGAGTGGCCAAGCAAGAAACGACGGTCGCTTCAGCCCAGTCGGTGGCAGTGATGGAAAGAGAGGTTTAAGAGGTGAAATCAGCAGGGCTTGATGTGTGTGCTGTCCTTATCACCTTCAAGCTTCCTCAAGAATAAATCTGACAGGAGCCTGAAGGTAGCGCCGGTGCATGAGGGAGCAAGCCAAAGCTAAATTACATTGATCTGAGCAAACAACCCTGGTGCCGGATTCTAAGGAGCGGTTTCCACCCCTCCTGCATCTTCAGCACAAGCAGGCCCTGAAAATGAAGCTCACAGGGAGGAAGCAGGCACCCAGGCTATTTTTAGCAAGCTATAGGAAATAGCCAACATTCTAATTTGAATCTTTCTCATTAAAACCCAGAGCCTAACCTCACATACTTCTTGTTCCTAATGTCTGCAAACTTGTCTTTTTCCAGATAATTGACAATAGGCCCCCATGGAAGTCTTCTCAGCATTTCTGCAAAAATTTAGGAAACATTAGGTTTGACACCATCATCATGTTTGCCAAAGCAGCAAAAATCCCAGCCGGCAAAACTTCAAGCGTGATGAAGCGGAACAGCGAGGACAGCACAGAATGACTGATCATTTCAGAATGTCTTCCAGTGAGTCTCCAGTGTCAGAGTTTTCCATTGTCCCTGATGCAGGAGAGGTAGGAACAGTAGAGAGGGACTGCTATTGGGACACACCATGGTGATGGTGGTAAGATTCTTCTTTCTTTGATACCTTCCCGGTCTGCCCTCACGTGGTTCCTGGAGTTAAAATTATTATTACTATTATTATTATTTTCTGGAGAGGCTTTTGTTATAGGGCCTGTGCACTCACCAAAAGACAGAGAGAGAGAGAAAGCGAGAAATCACCCCCAGGGGAATGGCCATGCTGCAGTCCCTTCTCTTCTATTCTCCTCTTGGGATCTTGGGCACGAACACACATGTTCCCAGAGTGAGTTTAAGCCACCGGGTCCAGGACTTGAACTGCAGTCGACTACATGGGAGTCCAGCGACATAGCCATTATGCCAATTGCTGGTCCCTAAAGTTATTTTTTAATATCTTCATTTAACAACAGCAAAAACTTATTTTTAATTTTATTCATTTACTTCTAAGGGGTGAGAGAGAGACCTAAACAGGGTATTACCATACTGTGATCCTTCCCATAGCCCTGCAGCCAGACAGGATTGCAGGCGCCCATGGGCATGCCCAGTGTGTTCAGGTAGACCCCAGAGGTCAATCTGCAGTCTTCCCAGATGGCCTCCTGCATCGTGTAGCAGCGCCCCTACTGGATGGGCCAACAAAATCTTTTTCTAATTCAGTAAGCTGTATAGAATAGTGGGTGTCAATCTGTTACTGAGCTTATTTCCATATCTTGCTGTGGGGCATGTTGTTGGTTCTCTGGTTCTTGATTTCCTAGCCTGTAACATGAAGGGGTGTCCAACTCGCTGCACATTTCTCCAGCTTCAGTCGTTCTGCTGTCACCCTTGTCATACTGGCCATGATGACTTTTACTTATATTATTAACTTCTCACATTTTATTATCTTTTTTCCTTTAAACCAACTTATTTCTCTACTCTGGAAAAGCTGATTTCTTTTTTTCTTTTTTAAGTCTTATTTATTTATTCCATGAGAGAGAGAAAGGCAGAGACAGAGAGAAAGGCACCCCCAACAGGCTCCTCACACCATGATCCCACATGCAGCCTCAGCTAGCCTGGATCACAGGCATTCGCACACACCCTGGGATTGCACAGACCTAAGACCTTTCCCATGGAAGTACAGCTGTGTTACCTCTGCACCACCCCCTGGTCCAAGTGAGCTGATTTCTGAGCTTTCTTTCAGTGTTCACATATTGCTCATATCTGCCCTTACTCATGGCTTCCTAAAATAAATCCTCAGGTTTAGCCAGATTAATGTCCTTGTTGCACCTCCTTGACAGTATATGCATGCCATGCCCTCCAGCTACAATCAGTAATTTAATAAGGAAAGAGAAACTCTGACCCTAACAAAAAGACAACAAACTGAGAAAGCACATGGTTGGGTGGACAAGCCACCTTCAATCAGCAGGCTAAGATAATCCACAGGGTAGGCAGCTGCTAGGAGAAGGTCTAGTATATAGAGCTGAGGAGTTAGTTAGGTGTGGGATGCTTTTTTCTGAAAAGAGGATTATCCTTTTCATTTACTGGAAACATTTCTGGGTACCCTGTGGAATTCTTCCATCTCCAATGCAGAAGAATTTTTTTGGTTTGAAAATTATTGGTGAATAATCATTACTTGCTGTAGAAATCTATTAATTCACTTATTTACAATGTCTGATGTATTTATTCTATGCTGGTCACTAGAGACATAAAGAGAATTGAGATAGCTTCTCTACCCCCCAGGAGTTTCATAGGAGATGGAAAAATAAATAGGTAAGTGTTGTTAGGCATCACAGACCCTGTATCAGGAGTACAACGTGTTCAGGGCGCATTGTGGCCACAGACATGAAGTGACAATTCTATTGAAGGATCAGGCAGTGTTTTCTAGGGGTGTAACCCTGATGCTGTGTCTTGACTTATAAACCAATGTTGGCTCGGTGAAGGGGCAGTGTAGGAGGGAAAGCCCTTCTAGGAAGGATGAACAGTTACAGAATTTTCTGGCATCCTCAGAAAACTGGATGGGGACCAGCAGTTAGCGTAATGGCTATGTCGCTGGACTCCCACGTAGTCGACCGCGGTTCGAGTCCCGGACCCGGTGGCTTAAAACTCACGCGGGCGCGTGTGCATGCGTGCCCAGGATCCCGAGAGGAGAATGGAGAAGAAGGGATTGCGGCGTGGCCATACCCCCTGGTGGGTGATTTCTCACTTTCTGTCTCTCTGTCTCTCTCTGTCTGTCTGGCAAGCGCACACACCCTATAGCGAAAAAAACCTCTCAAAAAAGAAAAAAAGAAAACTGGATGCAATTTAGTGGAAATGGAATGCACAGTTTGTTCCATGTGTGTGAGAGAGAAAGACAAAAATCGAGATACATACATACACACATACAGAGACATAGACAGAGAGGAAGAGAGACAGAGAGAGATTGGAATGATTAGACTTCAATCCTTATTTAAGAAGAGTATGTGGACAATTGAAGACTTTGAAGCAAGGGGTTAGTATATTCAGAGCTGTGTACTAAAAGCTCACTCAGGCAGCTGGGTAGGGCATAATTAGGTTGGGAGGGGATTCCAAACTGCAGGCAAAGAGACCAATTAAAACACTTTTGTAAAGATGAAAGAAACCAGAATATATCATCTTAAAATATGCCTCTTTAACATAAATATTTTTGAGCTAAAGGCAATTAAGAAACAGCAAACAGAGGGAAAAAAGCTTTATCCTCTTCTTTTCCACCTAAAGATAGGCTATAAATTCTCCTTCACTCCAGTAAAGGTGTGTACAAACAAACCTTACTCCATTCATTTTTATCCCATAATTTACCTTTCCATAGTTTCCTGCTTTTGGAAGCATAAAAATGCTTTTCTTTGTCTACACATTTTTTATTCTTTATTTACGATGTTGTACAATATGCCAAAGTTTGAAGTCATCCTAAGTTACCTTTCATTGAAATTTCTTTTGTATTGTGTGCACCTCACAAATTAATACACTTGCCTTTTTCTTGTTGTTCTGTCCTTTGTTACAAGGATCAGTCTCAGCCGTGAACTTTGAGAGAGGAGCAATGGTTCCGCTTGGAGATGATGAGGGCAGTAGCAAAGGGTAAAGAGGAGCACAGATCTGGGAGGTGTTGAGAAGGATATTATGATGAGGAATGTGGAGAATCAGACTGAGAGGATGCCAAGGTTTCCAGCATGGGTGACTGGGTAATGGTGCTACTCTCAGAATGTGAACCCAGGAAGAAGGATGCGGTCTGGGGACTATTCCAAGGGGCCTACATGGCACAGTGACAGAGTCTGGAGTAATGCCCCTCAAGTTCTTTTCCCAGCAATGTGGGTATGACCTTGTCTGACTTCCCGACATCTCTGAGTCTTGTCTCTTTATCCATTAAATGTATTGTCTACCCTGACTTGATTTCAAGTCTCAAAGAAAAGAGACTTGTGAAAGTCCCTTGCAGTGTCTTCACAAATGTGAATATTATGTCTTCAGGGAAGTGCAAGGTGTAAAAAAGCAGAATCATCAGCACATTTGGCATATAAATGGCGGAGTATGTGGCTGCTTTGCACTGTCAAAGAGCATCAAGAGAAAATCTCTCTGCAAAGTTGTCAGCATCACTGCCTCTTTTCTGGCCATGTTGCTTTAATTCTTATGGGACTAAAGGGTATTACTTTGCTGCTCAACACTCCAACTCAAGAATAATCACACTTTATTTCTTCTAAACCTAATGAAATTTCCATTCATGCTTGCCAGGTTAGGCAAGAAATCTGTCTACAGTCAAAATTGGGATTCCCATTGGATCATAACTATCCTGTTTCCCATTGATGACATGAATAGGATTTAAAATATGTAGGAAGGTTAGAAATATTACACAGACAGCCCACCCTTGCATGAACAAGGTATACTAATCATCCTTTCCAAGTTTAGACAAATCCTTAGCACCTGTTAATTTTTCAGATGCAGGTCTTTGAGAGTCCTTATCCCTTGAACTGAGCAGAAGGTGAGCCTGGGGTACGGATGAATCTGGGCTAATGGTTAGCACAGGGCAGTTTAGCGTCATTATCATCTAGACCAAAAACCCTACTCAAGGATCTATTTTGGCTGTCATTGTGTTCCTATGGTGTAGACCCAACGTATTACTTATAAATGAGGAAAGTTGTAGTGTCAACAGTGTGGGGAGAGTAAAGATGGAAGAAAAACTCTAACACAAAAAAACTGAGGACTGGATTGGTGAGGTGGGCTGATGGTTGAGTGTATCTGATGGAGCTGAGGTCTACTGGAGTGAAAGAGATAAGGAATAAAGACTGTATGGAAAAGAGGTCAGAATGGAGAGACATTGGAATAAGGAAGCAATCTGAGTGAATTGAAAAGAACTTAGAACTTTTTCTGAGAATTATTTCTTAAAAAAAAAGAAAAGTTCAAGTTGGGGCAATTATCTTTAGAATAAGTATTTCTGGTTAGTATATTTTAAATGATTATTCATCCCTTGTGAGAAGAGAAAAGCCCACATCCTAGAGCAGTGGTTTCCAGAGTAGAATACATGTGCCACTGCTGGGCTACAAGATTGTTGTTGGAGATAAACATAATTTTTTTAAATAGATTTTTGCCATAGTATGCATGTATTCCCTGGAAAGAGACAGAGGGAAAGTGAGAAATCATCTCTCGTGGGGATGGTCACGCTGCAGTCCCTTCTCCTCCATTATCCTCTTGGGATTTTTGGCCCAGTGTGGTTTTCTTTTTCTTTCTTTTTTATTTCCACATGAAAAAATTTTAGTTTATTAATCCTCTCATGAAAAATCTGCACAATCACCTCATATAGTCATTGCAGAATCTTTACTCCTTCAACTGCTCTCCAATCTCCAGCTCACTTTTGGCCAGCACCAACATTGGCCTTTGCAGTCCCCCTGACTTTCTTCATTCTCCTCTTGCGTTCCTTTCGCTGTTTTCTTGACATCTTTTTCTTCTCATAAAGGCCATGTCTTGCAAGTCTATGCTTGGGTTCATTTTTCTTCGCATAATCCAAAGAATCGTAAATCATGCCAAAGCCCATTGTCTTGCCACCACCAGCATGGGTTCTGAACCCAAACACAAAGATGCCGTCTGGTGTGGTCTTGTACATCTTTGCTAGTTTTGCCCGAATTTCTGTCTTAGGTACTGTTGACTTCCCAGGGTGAAGGACATCAATGACCATTTGTTTCCTCTGAAGTAGTCGGTTGGTCATGAATTTCCTGGTTTGGATAGTTACTGTGTCATTCATGATGGTGGTATACCCTCAAGCAGCCAGGGAGGAAAAAATCCTAGTGTGGTTTTCAAGGTGCCAGGTTAGGACTCAAACCGCAGTCAGCTATGTAGGAAACCAGTGCCTTAACCACCATACCATTTACTGTCCCTGAAAATTCTTCTATTTTCTTTTTAACATTTATTTATTTATTTATTTATTTATCTACTTATTTCTTGTGGTTTTTAAACCACTGGGTCCGGGTCTTGAACCACAATTGGCCATGTGACGGCATCTGCTGGTCTAAAAAAATCTTCTATTTTAATAGTTGCATATTTGTTTTTATGACTATTATTGTCTTTTGCAAGTCATTATGGTTAATCCTAGTGTGGTTTTCAAGGTGCCAGGTTAGGACTCAAACCGCAGTCAGCTATGTAGGAAACCAGTGCCTTAACCACCATACCATTTACTGTCCCTGAAAATTCTTCTATTTTCTTTTTAACATTTATTTATTTATTTATTTATTTATCTACTTATTTCTTGTGGTTTTTAAACCACTGGGTCCGGGTCTTGAACCACAGTTGGCCATGTGAGAATCCAGCACCACGGCATCTGCTGGTCTAAAAAAATCTTCTATTTTAATAGTTGCATATTTGTTTTTATGACTATTATTGTCTTTTGCAAGTCATTATGGTTGTCTATTTAAAGCAGTGGCATGACATTTTTAAAAAATAAATTCATTTGGGGGGACCAGCAGTTAGCGTAATGGCTATGTCGCTGGACTCCCACGTGGTCGACTGTGGTTCGTGTCCTGGACCCGGTGGCTTAAAACCCACGCCGGGCACGTGCGCGTGCGTGCCCAAGATCCTGAGAGGAGAATAGAGGAGAGGGGATTGCGGCATGGCCATCCCCCCTTGGGGGGTGATTTCTCGCTTTCTGTCTCTCTGTTTCTCTCTGTCTGGCGAACGCACGTGCCCTATGGCAAAAACCTCTCAAAAAAAAAAAAATTCATTTGGGCAAAAAGGTGAGTTGGTGTAAAGAAAAAGTATTTATTATAATTAAAAAATAGGTGATAGAGTATGGAAAAAATAGAATGGTAATATTAGAATGTCTAAAGTTTGGGAATAATTTAAAAATTGTGCTACACATGGGTGCAAAAGTAGGAAAGAAGGGGAAATAACATGTGTTTTATGGTGGCTTGAAGACAGTTAATTTCTTAATCAGATTGTATAGTCATATGGGTTTTCCTTTCATGAAGATTATTCTCTAAAAATACAAATAATCCTAGGAGAGAGTTAAATCTCAGCATAGTAAAGAATGTTTCTTTTTTACTTTTTTAAAAAGTTTTTCCATAGGATGTGTGCATTCACTGGTAAGAGACACAGAAAGACAGAGAGAGAGGGAAATTGAGAAATTGCCCCCAGGGTTGTGGCCACACAACAATTCCTTTTCCTCCATTCTCTCAGAATTCTGGGCACACATGCACACATGCCTGACATGTTTTCCAAGTCAATAATCCAGAACGCCAATAGCACAGTCAGCCATATGAGATCCAGCTACCTTAACCACCGTGAGATTGGCTGGCCCAAAACACATTTCTTTTTCTTTTTTTTTTGGAGGGGTTTTTGCTATAGGGTGTATGTACTTGCCAGAAAGACAGAGAGAGACAGAGAGACAGAAAGCAAGAAATCACCCCCCAGGGAGGATGGTCATGCAATCCCTTCTCTTCCATTCTCCTCTCGGGATCTTGGGCATGCACACACATGTGCCCAGTGTGAGTTTAAGTCACTGGGTCCGGGACTGGAACCATGGTCGACTATATGGGAATCCAGTGACGTAGCTGTTGGTCCTGAAAGCACATTTCTTAATGATTTACAGATACTCTGACCTGGACTTCTCTTGAGAGAGAAAAGAGTCTTCTGGACTGTAGTGGGGAAGAATAAACCTCAAGGCAGTTCACCCACCTCTGAAAATGTTTTAAAAATGTGTATTTTTTATATTACTGAGAGAAACAAAGAGTAAAAGACCCAGAGAGAGAGAGCACTCCCAACAGCATCTTGGTGCCACAATCCACCTCAGCCTCATCAACCCAGGATCACACGTGCATGCCCAGTGTACTCAGGGAGGTCTCCTGACACAAACCCAAAACCTCCCATGCGGATCAGCTTTGCAATATGTGGGATTTTACTGGTGCACCACTGTCTGATCCTCAACCTCACGATTTTTTTCTGGGTCTTCAATAGAATCCTTGAGTGATAGCACTTCCTGGCTGACAAAGTGGATTGAATACAAATAACCTGAAAGTTTAGTTTCAAAGCTGTGATGAGGGCTCCTTGAGTGAGTATACTTGAAGCATTGTGACATTTTTTTAGTGTGTGAACCCTTAAATTCCTAGAACAGGCTTTATATACACACGAGTACTCCAAAAATAGTTGAATAAAATGATGAGGGCTCTGAAAATTACACAATACTTTACATTTATATTTGTAAATAAGGGGAAAGATACCAAGTTTAGAATTATGCAGAACCAAGTTCATACCCCAAGTTTCATGGTTATAAATATATCTGTCAAGCTATCAACTACCCTGAAGAATTCTTGGAAATGTAATGTAAACATTAGTTCCTTTTTTTTTTTCTCTGCTATTTATTTGCTTTATAGCTTTAGACAAGTTACTTAACCTCTCTGATTCACATCTAACAAATGTAGTGAATCAGTGGTGTGCTGGTAAATGGTTTACAACTTTCGTTCCAGGGGGAAAAAAAATCCTGCTTTATAGCACTTGGTGATTTTCATGGTTATAAATATGTCTGTCAAGCTAACAACTGTTTAACAGCTACCCTGAAGAATTCTTGGAAATGTAATGTAAACATCAGTTTCCTTTTTTTTTTAGTTTTGTTATAGAGGATGTATATTCACCAGAGACAGAGAAAATCAGAAATCATCCCCCAGCAGCAATGCCCACACCACAGTCCCTTCTCCTCCATTCTTCTCTCAGGATTTTAGAAACTCATGCACATGAGTCCAGACTGTTTTTCAAGCTACTGCATCTGAGATTCAGACTGCAAAGCCAGCCATGTGGGATCCAGCCATTTTAACCACTATCTCACCAGCATTCTTGTGAGCCAGTGGGTACAATTTCCTATAATATCAGCCTTATAAGGAGTATCAATAATTCTTGGATCACTTACTACTTGATAAACACTGTGCTTGGAAAATCTTTTTTTTTTTTTTTGCAATTAAAAAATTTTTTTTCCTTCATAGCCTGGCTTGCTTCACTCAGCAGTGAATCTCCCATATTCTTCCACTTTCTGTCAAAAGTCAGGGTTTGGTTGTTCTTAATGGCTTGAATAGTATTCCATAGAGTATATGTGCCACAATTTTTCAATCCATTCAGACATACAAGGACATTTGGGTTGGTTCCATGTCTTAGCAATCGTGAAAACTGCCGTAATGGACATTGATGTGCAAGCATTTTTCCAATGAGGAATTCTTCTGTCCTGGTAGATGCCAAGAAATGGGATTGCTGGATATGGCGGTTCCATTTGTAGATTTTTGAGGAATCTCCAAATTGTTCTCCACAGTGGTTGGACTAATTTACAATCCCACCAGCAGTATAAGAGAGTTCCCCTTTCACCACACCCCTGCCAACACTTATCATTTTTTGTTTTTTAAATCTTAGCCATTCTGACTGGGGGTAGGTAGTATCTCATTGTTTTTTTTTTTTTTTTTTCTTTTTTGGAGAGGTTTTTCACTATAGGGCGCGTGCGCTCGCCAGACAGACAGAGAGAGACATAGAGACAGAAAGCAAGAAATCACCCCCAAGGGGGGATGGTCATGCTGCAATCCCTTCTCCTCCATTCTCCTCTCGGGATCTTGGGCACGCATGCACACGCACCCGGCGTGAGTTTTAAGCCACCGGGTCTGGGACGCGAACCGCGGTTGACTACGTGGGAGTCCAGCGACATAGCCATTATGCTAACTGCTGGTTCCCTCTCATTGTTGTTTTGATCTGCATTTCCCTTACGATGAGGGATGTTGAGCATTTTTTCATGTGCCTTTTGGCTATTCGTGTCCGCACTTAATATATACCGAATGTCTGCACTCTATAACTGAAATGGATGGGCTATAGGATGTATAAACACAAGAGATGAATGTGAATGCCAGAAGTGGTGTGTGTGGAGGAGTGGGGCCTGGGGAAAAACATTTGAAGGAGGAATATGAAGACAGCATTGTTGAGACAGGGAGGTAGTGTTGTTATATTTTTGATCAACTCGACCGGGGAGAAATGTTCACATATTGGAATGATCACCTTGTAAGATAAATAATGTGATTGAATGTATTAAAAAATATAAATAAATAAAAATAAATAATTTTTTTTCATTTCATTTTCTCTTATACATTCAATCACATTATTATTTGACTTACAAAATGGATATTTCAATAGGTGAACATTTCTTCCTAGTAAGGTTGATAAAACTACAAAATATCTTTAATAGATAATACCATGTTTCTTTGTGCCATTAATGCTTTGCCTCCCCATTTTTCTTCTAAATGTCCTTCCTCAGACCCTCCTCGTTCACACACACTATATCTGGTATTTACATCTATATGCTGTGTTTCTTTTTTCCTTTTCTTTTCTTTTTTTTTTTTTTTTTTTTTTAGAGGTTTTTTCTTATGGGCGCCTGCGCTTTCCATCA
>NW_006208456.1:61413-61695 GCF_000334495.1 Tupaia belangeri chinensis
ATGGTACCCCTTGACTGTATGTTTGGGAATTTATTTCTGGGGACTCTATTCTGTTCCATTGGTCCACGTGTCTGTTTCTGTGCCAGTACCATGCTCTTTTGATTACCACAGCTTTGTAGTATATTTTTGAGTCAGGGAGTGAGATACTGTGCACTCCACTCTTCTTGTGCAGAATTGTTTTGGCAATACAGGGTCTTTTATGATCCCAGCCAAACTTTATGATTATCTTTCCTAGATCGGTGAAGAATGTGTCTGGTACTTTGATTGGAATTGCATTAAATA
>NW_006208456.1:62260-65080 GCF_000334495.1 Tupaia belangeri chinensis
TGGTTTTTTAATAATTTTTTTTTTTTTTTTTTTTTTCTGGAACCAAAGGTTTTTAATTTGTGGGTGTTTTTCCCTTTTCTTTTTTTATGTATATATTCATGATACAATTCCCCTTTTGTCATTTCCTCAGTTTTCAATTTGATTTTACTTTGTCTGCTCTCCTGCCACTATCCAGGCTTGTTACTCAGTAACAGGTTATTCCTGACGTGCATCATTCAGCATGAACCTGGGTCCAATTTTAAGCCATTTTATCTTTTCTCAAATATCTTCAAATAAATACACTCACTCAAATTTGAAATGTTTCTCATATCCACTGATGGTATTACAATAAAATATTTAGTCTTAATGAATAGTTAGTTATAAAGAACTGCTAAAGGGTAAAAAGTGTTCTTAAGAACACTTAAGTGAGCTTAAGATCTCGATTTTTCTGTGCTCTATGTCCTATTAATGTAGTAACTGCATTTCAGTAAGATCAAGTCCAAATATTTTTCCTTTTAAACTATACCTTAATATGACATCATTAAGAAAAAAAATTTCAATTACTGGGAGACAAAAAAAGCCTTTCAATTCCCTTCATGAAATGACACTTCCAGACCTGAAGCATAAACTGCACCACACAAAGACTAATTCTTCTTCTTCCTAATCATTCTTGTATAAAAGAAAAGTCCTAAATTATCGACAGATCTTTATGTACCCCCACACACACGAATACACAAGAAAATCCACAGCCTCTTCCTTCTCTTCATTCTACTACCGTAATGACGTTTCCAAACATCTGGCGAAACCCAAGGGTGACTCTGTAGCAACTTCACTGCAATGTCTTTTGATTAGTTGATTTAAATCTTCATTCAAAAGTGAATCCCCCTGTAAAACTTTATCCTTCTAAAATATTAAAAGCAAGAGTTAGAAGTCTCTTTTGCTATTAGCAATAGCCAAGCTGTGTGCAAAGCTGAAAATGATAACAGCTGATACCAACACTCTGGTTTGAGTGCTTCTGAGCCTTCAGAGGGTGCGCCAGCCATCAGGTGAGCTGCAAATCTCTGCACGACGGGATGGTAATGTCTCTGCAGCGCATGTAATTCCCACAGAGCGGTGTTCTGAGCATTGCAGTACTCAGGTTCGTCCAGCTCAGGGAGGAAAACCCCACTTCCTTGAGATTCATTGTCAAGCAGTAGATCTGTTTTGGGGAAAGTATGCGTTAATATTCTGGTAGTTGCTAAAATGCCGATGCTTGAGTTTGGAAGAACATGAAGAGCAAGGGTACAAAGGCGCTTGATAAAGGCAAGGGCTCGCTGCTGAGAAACTTGTTTTCTGCGCCTGGTTAACATCATGTCGAGCCACTGCAGCACGGTCTCAACACCTTCGTTGGTGGCAACTGCATGTAACTTAAACAGTGTTTTGTAGAGATGTGTATAGAACTTCATTGGGTCAATATTCAGCACATCACCTTGCCCAGAAAGAATATGAAAAGCAGTCTGGACACAGTGAAGACTTTCTTGATAGCTTAGGTCACCAGATTCAATGAGAGTATGAAGAATTACTAGTAAGTCATCAAAAAACTCCACATTTATAAGGTGAGCCAACTTGGCAAGACCTTCCTAAAACTGCTGGTAGGAGGGGCGACCTCTGGGCCTTCTTCAATACTCTGAAGTAGGTTACAAACACAATATTCAGAGTCTCTGTGTGCAGCTTCAGTTTTTTCTCAGTACTCTCTGAAGCCTCTGCTTCCCGAAGCTCTCGCTCCAGTTTCTCTTCTGCCTTCTCCCACTTTCTCTGCATTCTTGATAAAGCTTTCCTCTTTTTCTTGAAGGTCATGAACTTTTTTGGTTTATTAATATCCTCTGTATCTTTTTTCACTTCTACTTCTTTGATTCTTAGGCACAAAAATGTTTTTAACATCTCTGGCCTAACTTCATAATTTCTGCCCTTCACAAAACCAGAAATCACTTTAATTACACCAAGAGAAGCTTGGCCTAATTTATCTTGTTTAAAGAGCTTCTTCACTGCCTCACAACACATTTCTGACACTGATTTTGACACGTCATTCCTGAGAGGGACAATCAATACAATGATGTTGTTGTGAAAGTTAAAATGAGGCAGTGCCACCAACAGCTCACACAGGCTCTTCACGGCCACTTCTGCCAGACCTTTGTACGCCTTTAAAGAAACTACATTACTTATCTTCAGCTTCCTTTGTTTCCAGTCTTTAACCATTTGCTCCAGATTTTCCAGATAAAATTTGTATTGGCTAACCAGCCCTTCTTCAAATTCTCTTAACTTTTGGGTTTCTTTGCACATCTTGGTAGATTTTTCTGCTTCTGTTAGAGGCCTGATTTTATATGAAGGAGCAATGTCTTTAAATAACTCCATCAGAGAAACTATCACCAGCTTTCGAACAGTAACAGCCACGTCAGGATCCTGTTCCATCAGCATGGAGCGTAATTCTTTCAATTTTTTAATATTACTCTCTGGGTCTGATAATATAGCAGATGCCAAGGCAACAATATGCACTTTCTTTTCCTTTAGTTTCTTCTTTCTCTCCAGCAAATGTTCTTCCACAGTCAGTTCTCGAATGGGCTCTTCAATGATCTCTTCCTCAAGTTCCAGCTCTTCTTCTTGATCTTCATCTTCATCTTTGGTATTGATAACTGGTGCCAGGGACCAGCCTCGGCGGGGGTGGGTTTGCTCGGCGGGGGTGGGTTTGCTCGACGGAGGCGACGCTGGAAAGAAAGAAAGACAAAGGCCTTGTGCTTTTTCATGCACGTCCTAAGCCGGACACTCCTCTAAGATCGCTCTCTGAGGAGTGACAACTGCTAGGAA
>NW_006208456.1:65820-103759 GCF_000334495.1 Tupaia belangeri chinensis
ACACACTCAAAATGTATGAGGGAGCTATGTAATTCTTTTATAGTAGTATATCGGGGAGTCAGAGGGGGGTCACTTCCCAGCAAGGCTATCACAGTCCTGGAGCGAATAGCAGGCGGCCTTGCCAACATGCTAAGTGACCCAAGCTTGTTCCATGGTCGGGGGCTGTACAGTCGCGGCCTTGCCAACTCACTGAACTGACCAGAAGCGATACTCAAAGGTCAAGGGGCTCAGACAGGTCCTGGAGCCCTACCAGGTTGGACTCCTCCAAACTGGCTTCTCCCTGGTCTGTGGTATTATACCACTATTATCTTTGATAGGAAGCAAATGAATCAGTTCCTTCTCAGGTGCAGTTTGCAGAGTTCTTGGTATTTTTTCATATTTATCTATAACGGGTTCATGCTTTTGTTTCTTGACATGAACAGGCTCACTAGAAGAAAGATCTCTTGTTAGAAAAGATGCTCTTTGTCCTAAATTCTTCATTAACTGTAAGTCATCTTCATCCATCATATCTAAAGGAAGAGCTTCCTCTTCTTCCTCTTCTTCCCTCTCAACCCTTTTACCTGATCGTTTGTCCTTTGGGTCCTCCAGAGGAACTGGTTTCTTAGACACTGCATCTTTCACAGCTTGCCTTAGTTTTCTCTGCTCTTTTTGGTATTTCTTGAGGGTGCTTTGTTGTTTAAACTGCTTATTTTTTTAGCTTGTTTTCAAGTTTGACTTTATTAGTTTTTAGCAACTTGCGAAAGCTTGGGACCTGCGTTTTATTTCTTCTTGCCTTCATCCTTGGGCCTGAAGGGAGTCCCAGCAGACAAATTCACCAAGGGCGGGAGTGACCTGAGATTCCCGAAGAGCGACACACGTACTGGAGCCCCGACACTCCTGGAGCCAGAAGCTGCCTCCAGCCCCGCCATAGATAGCTTTTATAAGTTGTTGGATATGATTTGCTAGTATCTTGTTGAGAATCTAGGCTTGGGAAATTTTTTTCCCGGATTTATTTGCATGTTAGGGTGTCTAATGGGATCTAGTATTTCTTGTATGTTATCCTCGTTTTTTTTTTTTTTGTTGTTGTTGTTGTTATTTTCTCTATCTTTTTGATGGTTTTCTCTAGGTCAGAGGTTTTATCTTCTACATCAGAGATTCAATCTTCAGCATAGTCTAATTGACTTTTAATACTTTTGAGAGAGTTTTTGATTTCCTGTATTACAGACTTCACCTTTAATTGTTCCATCTGATTCTTTCTTAGCATGTCCATTTCTTCTTTCATATCATTGAAGATAATCTAATCTCCTGTAGTTCATTGTCTCTTTTGTGTTCCAGCTCATAGAATTTGTTCACCATGAATGTTCTAAATTCTTTCTTGGACATTTTGATAATGTCCTTTGTTTTTTCAAGAAATGGAAGGGAGTCACTATGTTCTTTTGATGGAGACATGTTTCCTGCTTTATTCAGACCTGAGGCTCTTCTTCTACTTCTAGCCATTGGGAGATGTGTTCACTTTGAAATACCTTTTAAGAGAACATTTCTTCAAATAGGAGCAAGTGTGTTTCCCTTTTGCTGTGGACTGAAGACTGCTGAAATCTCTCTTCTGTTGTGTTTGGGAATGTGATCTGAGGAGGAGTATTCTATTCAGGTGTATGAAAAAAAGTATCTCCTTTTTTGCAGGTGGTTCAGTAAAAGGGAGGATCTCAGAGAGTCTTAAAATACTAGAATATTTCAGAACTGTAATTCTAGACTTATCTAGACCATCCGAAAGGGCGAAGATAAAGGAAGAGAAGACCAAAAGTGGGAAGAAAGTAGGGAATGTGATCTGAGGAGGAGTATTCTATTCAGGTGTATGAAAAAAAGTATCTCCTTTTTTGCAGGTGGTTCAGTAAAAGGGAGGATCTCAGAGAGTCTTAAAATACTAGAATATTTCAGAACTGTAATTCTAGACTTATCTAGACCATCCGAAAGGGCGAAGATAAAGGAAGAGAAGACCAAAAGTGGGAAGAAAGTAATAAGGAGAATAAAGAAAAAGTCATGCGCCACACACTGGTATGGTGCACGATTTCACCAGGGGTCTGAAGATGAAAGTGGAGTGGCTGTAGAGCTGAGGGTGTTCCTGTGTGGTAAGGAGAAGTGAGAAATTTACAAATGAAAGAAGAGGTAAAGGAAAAAAATAAGCCTATCTGGCTGACAGAGATAGGGGTCTCTGGCTTGGGGGGTCTCAGGGCTGGAGCTGGGGTGGAGGGCCCTGCCTCAGTGTCCCTTAGGCCAGGGAGTCTCAAGATGGAAGAGGGGTGGCTGTAGAGCTGAGGGTATTGTGCTTGGATAATCTTATTAAGTTCTCATAAATATAGTATGAGTTAGATACTATTATTATCCCTGTTTTAGGAATAAGGATATGGAGTATTGGAGAGATTAAGGGACTCATGGATGAACATAGTGCTAGCTTTATTCCTCTGCTAGACTGCCTTCCATATTTCTTGAATGGAATTAAAATAGGACAGGTACTTTTACTGAGCAATGGGCTTACTGCCCAACACACAGAGAAGCCAGTCATTGTTGCACTGGGTTGGGGAAGCAGAAAAACTTTATCGCAAAGCCAGCTAGCAAAGAGACAGGAGGCCAATTCACATCTGTCTCCCTAAGTAATGGCTGGACAATTTTTAAGAGGTCAGGGCAGGAAATGAGAGAAAGCAAAAGGAATTTCTATGGATATTCATGAGGGGAATTATAGCACATACACAGCAACTGCATATATAATAACATGTTGCATGTTCACTTTGAGACAGAGATTTTACATTTAAATGCAAGTAAATTTCTCTAAGTCAGAAAATAAGCCAAATGGTGCAAAAATATTTTATGCACAGCCTCTTTAAAGACAGCTAAAACTGGCTTGAGGTCAGAAGTCTTGGAAAGAAACACATTGCTGTGAATCTCCTCCCTGGGAATGCCATCAGCCAGGGAAGATTAACCCATATCACAGGAGAGGAGACTAGAGGTGAGCCCCGCTTACAGACATCCCCGGTCATAGACTTTCGCCTAGTCTTCTGAGAGCTGAAACGTTTATTACCTAAGAGGCTTTTTTCTTTTATTTTCAGTTTTGCTATAGAGCTATTATGCTTGCTGAAAAAAGAAGAGAGGGAGGGAAAGTAAGAACTCATCTCCCAGGGAACATGGCCATGCCTCAATCCCTTCTCCTCCATTCTTTCAGGATTTTGGGCATGCACACATACACACTCAAACCATGGAGACAGCTATGTGGGATCCACATTAACCTCTACACCATCTGCTGGCCCCCTGAGAAGCTTTTTATCTGAAAAACAAGACAACCTTGGCTCTCCATTCATTTCCTCCCCTCATCCTTCCATAATTTATGTAGCCACCATCTCTCAGGCGCCCTTAGTTCCTAGTCCTTTCTCTATGTAAATTTTGATCATCTGACCTTTTCTGGAGTCTCATATTTTGTAGGACTGCCCATAATTAAGAGGGTTTTTCTTCCTGCTATTGTATTTACTGCTGTTTTATATCATAGATTCAATTAGTGAACCCTCAGAGGGTAAAGAGAAAGCTTTTCTCTCCTACTACTCAAAAATACCCTCTAGGCGTGGGCCAAGTAACGGCACAGTGGTAATACAACTGGACCCACATGGGAAGGGCCTCAGTTTGCATCCTGGGACTCCCTGTGCTTACTGAGCACATGCCTATACTCATGATCTGGGCTGACCGAGGGCTGAAGGTAGATCATGGGATGAGGACCCTGTTGGAAGTGGCTGTCTCTCTGTCTCTTTGAAATAAATAAATAATTAAATAAATAAATGAACAAACTTAGAAAGATATAGGTGGGCCAGTATGTGGCCTGATGATTAAGGTAGCTGCATCCCACATGGTCAACTTTGTGGTTTGAGCCCAGGCCTGGAGGAAGAGGTGGAAGAGAAGGGATTGCATCATGACCAACCCCTTGAGAAGTGCTTTCTTACTTCCCCTCTCTCTCTGTCTCTCTCCAGTGAGTGCACATGCCCTCAGACAAATTCTTGAAAAATGAAAAAAAAAATACAGGTATAATTCCAAGTGTTTTGATGGTAAAATCGTTGTCCAGTGACCCATTTAACAAGGCAATGACTTTGAACACCCTACTCACTTCCAGCTTAGCAAGAAGTCTACCTAATGATCTACCATCAAAGTGAGAGCTTCATCCCAAGCCTTGCTCCCCCTGCTGTTTGCATGTTACACTATGAGAAACCCGTGGGTATGTCTAAGAATTTGATATTCAACTATTCATTAAATATATAATACTTGGAACTCACATTGTTATTCACTTTCTGCTAGAAGAATCTCACCTCTGAGAAATGTGTATAACTTGGGTTGGAAGTTGGACTGGAAGCCTGGGCTAAGTGAATGTCCTCTCCTGTCCCCCTGCCTGGCAGAACCAGCGCCATGAAAGAGGCTGGAAATGTCAGATACTTGCTTGAAGGGAGGATGGCCATGGAACCTGCCAAATTCTGGTCAATGAGACTTAAGGGAAGGCAAACGAAGGAACTTCTGGGAACAGTTTCCATTGCTTAAGAAAAAGAGAGATATGCAAGAAAAAACTTCATGTCTCTCTTCCTGGTTCTTGACATTGTTATCTGAAGGTCACAGACTTGAAATCTAATTGAGTGGATAGCCTAGAGTATCTACCCCCCTGCTGCTTGTTAAGCAAGATGAATAAATGTCCCTATTAGTTAAAAGCCTTTTAGCCATATATTCTGCAATTTGCAGCCAAAAGTTTCCTAACCAATAATTAAAATGGATTATCTAATTAACCTGCTAAACTTTAACTGCTAGAATTCATGGTTATCAGAACTCCAGTATATCTGTTAGAAAGCTTTCTACAGGAAGAGTTCAAAATCTTGACTCCAAAATCCAAAGATTATTACCTACATAACAGGAAACACAATTTAGGGCAGACGTGAGGTGGCATGTGAACTCTGGCTTTGCTCGTCTGACTCTCATGTTTCACTCTGGTCTGGAGTGGGTTTAGTCCTCAGGCCTGCTTACTGCTAAGTTCTAGGAACCACATCCCAACAACATAACACCCAGTGGAAGAAGGGGTATTATCCATTCCTGTGTTCCTTAGAGAAGAGAGGGAAGCTTCTTGTTTGGCCATGGTTTCTCTGTCTTCTTCTAAATTAGTTCCTGGCAATGGAAATGGGGTTGCTCTGATTGTCATGGGCTACCTTTGGAGTAGAATAGATTGAAGGGAATCCATACCAATGACCAACTCTAAGTTTCAGTATTTTAATCATTATTTTTCCTAGCGATCTTTCAGGGACTCTTTTGAACTTGATTTTCACTCTGAATCTTTTTGAGCAGTAAGCTTTTTTTTTTTTTTTTTGCAGGTTTTTTGCTATGCGCTCTTTTCTGTGCACTTACCAGAAAGACAGAGAGAGACAGAGAGACAGAAAGTGAGAAATCACCCCCTGGGGGGATGGCCACGCCACAATCCCTTCTCCTCCATCCTCTAGGGATCTTGGGGGTACACATGCACATGCACCTGGAGTGAGTTTAAGCCACCGTGTTTGGGACTCGAATCACGGTCAACTACATAGAAGTCCAGTGAT
This sequence comes from Tupaia belangeri chinensis, assembly GCF_000334495.1. Classification (NCBI taxonomy): domain Eukaryota; kingdom Metazoa; phylum Chordata; class Mammalia; order Scandentia; family Tupaiidae; genus Tupaia; species Tupaia belangeri. Next base: position 71,403 of record NW_006208456.1, read on the forward strand.
GTAGCCATTATGCTATCTGCTGATCCTGAGCACTAGTTTGGCTTTAAGGTTGTTTGTTTGTTTGTTTGTTTGTTTTGCTATAGGTTGTATGCACTTGCCAGATAGACAGAGAGTGACAGAGAGACAGAAAGCGAGAAATCACCCTCCAAGGGGGATGGCCATGCCGCAATCCCTTCTCCTCCATTCTCCTCTCAGGATCTTGGGCATACACACACACACGCCAAATGGTGCAAAAATATTTTATGCACAGCCTCTTTAAAGACAGCTAAAACTGGCTTGAGGTCAGAAGTCTTGGAAAGAAACACATTGCTGTGAATCTCCTCCCTGGGAATGCCATCAGCCAGGGAAGATTAACCCATATCACAGGAGAGGAGACTAGAGGTGAGCCCCGCTTACAGACATCCCCGGTCATAGACTTTCGCCTAGTCTTCTGAGAGCTGAAACGTTTATTACCTAAGAGGCTTTTTTCTTTTCTTTTCAGTTTTGCTATAGAGCTATTATGCTTGCTGAAAAAAGAGAGGGAGGGAAAGTAAGAACTCATCTCCCAGGGAACATGGCCATGCCTCAATCCCTTCTCCTCCATTCTTTCAGGATTTTGGGCATGCACACATACACACTCAAACCATGGAGACAGCTATGTGGGATCCACATTAACCTCTACACCATCTGCTGGCCCCCTGAGAAGCTTTTTATCTGAAAAACAAGACAACCTTGGCTCTCCATTCATTTCCTCCCCTCATCCTTCCATAATTTATGTAGCCACCATCTCTCAGGCGCCCTTAGTTCCTAGTCCTTTCTCTATGTAAATTTTGATCATCTGACCTTTTCTGGAGTCTCATATTTTGTAGGACTGCCCATAATTAAGAGGGTTTTTCTTCCTGCTATTGTATTTACTGCTGTTTTATATCATAGATTCAATTAGTGAACCCTCAGAGGGTAAAGAGAAAGCTTTTCTCTCCTACTACTCAAAAATACCCTCTAGGCGTGGGCCAAGTAACGGCACAGTGGTAATACAACTGGACCCACATGGGAAGGGCCTCAGTTTGCATCCTGGGACTCCCTGTGCTTACTGAGCACATGCCTATACTCATGATCTGGGCTGACCGAGGGCTGAAGGTAGATCATGGGATGAGGACCCTGTTGGAAGTGGCTGTCTCTCTGTCTCTTTGAAATAAATAAATAATTAAATAAATAAATGAACAAACTTAGAAAGATATAGGTGGGCCAGTATGTGGCCTGATGATTAAGGTAGCTGCATCCCACATGGTCAACTTTGTGGTTTGAGCCCAGGCCTGGAGGAAGAGGTGGAAGAGAAGGGATTGCATCATGACCAACCCCTTGAGAAGTGCTTTCTTACTTCCCCTCTCTCTCTGTCTCTCTCCAGTGAGTGCACATGCCCTCAGACAAATTCTTGAAAAATGAAAAAAAAAATACAGGTATAATTCCAAGTGTTTTGATGGTAAAATCGTTGTCCAGTGACCCATTTAACAAGGCAATGACTTTGAACACCCTACTCACTTCCAGCTTAGCAAGAAGTCTACCTAATGATCTACCATCAAAGTGAGAGCTTCATCCCAAGCCCTGCTCCCCCTGCTGTTTGCATGTTACACTATGAGAAACCCGTGGGTATGTCTAAGAATTTGATATTCAACTATTCATTAAATATATAATACTTGGAACTCACATTGTTATTCACTTTCTGCTAGAAGAATCTCACCTCTGAGAAATGTGTATAACTTTTATCTACCCCCCTGCTGCTTGTTAAGCAAGATGAATAAATGTCCCTATTAGTTAAAAGCCTTTTAGCCATATATTCTGCAATTTGCAGCCAAAAGTTTCCTAACCAATAATTAAAATGGATTATCTAATTAACCTGCTAAACTTTAACTGCTAGAATTCATGGTTATCAGAACTCCAGTATATCTGTTAGAAAGCTTTCTACAGGAAGAGTTCAAAATCTTGACTCCAAAATCCAAAGATTATTACCTACATAACAGGAAACACAATTTAGGGCAGACGTGAGGTGGCATGTGAACTCTGGCTTTGCTCGTCTGACTCTCATGTTTCACTCTGGTCTGGAGTGGGTTTAGTCCTCAGGCCTGCTTACTGCTAAGTTCTAGGAACCACATCCCAACAACATAACACCCAGTGGAAGAAGGGGTATTATCCATTCCTGTGTTCCTTAGAGAAGAGAGGGAAGCTTCTTGTTTGGCCATGGTTTCTCTGTCTTCTTCTAAATTAGTTCCTGGCAATGGAAATGGGGTTGCTCTGATTGTCATGGGCTACCTTTGGAGTAGAATAGATTGAAGGGAATCCATACCAATGACCAACTCTAAGTTTCAGTATTTTAATCATTATTTTTCCTAGCGATCTTTCAGGGACTCTTTTGAACTTGATTTTCACTCTGAATCTTTTTGAGCAGTAAGCTTTTTTTTTTTTTTTGCAGGTTTTTTGCTATGCGCTCTTTTCTGTGCACTTACCAGAAAGACAGAGAGAGACAGAGAGACAGAAAGTGAGAAATCACCCCCTGGGGGGATGGCCACGCCACAATCCCTTCTCCTCCATCCTCTAGGGATCTTGGGGGTACACATGCACATGCACCTGGAGTGAGTTTAAGCCACCGTGTTTGGGACTCGAATCACAGTCAACTACATAGAAGTCCAGTGATGTAGCCATTATGCTATCTGCTGATCCTGAGCACTAGTTTGGCTTTAAGGTTGTTTGTTTGTTTGTTTGTTTGTTTTGCTATAGGTTGTATGCACTTGCCAGATAGACAGAGAGTGACAGAGAGACAGAAAGCGAGAAATCACCCTCCAAGGGGGATGGCCATGCCGCAATCCCTTCTCATCTTTGGCACTCACACGCACACACACACACACACACACACACACACACACACACGCCCTGCATGAGTTTTAAGCCACCAAGTCTGGGACTCAAACTGTGGTCAACTACATGAGAGTCCAGCAACGAAGCCATAATACTAACTGCTGGTCCCAACTTTAAGGTTTTTGTTTTGTTTCTTTCTTTTTTTTTTTTTTTTTTTCATAAGTGATACAGAGAGAGAGTATCACTCCTAACAGGATCTTGAGGCTGCTATCCACCCCCAGCCTTAGTGCCAAATCACAGGCGTGCATGTGTCCATTGTACTCAGAGAGGGCTCCAGACTGAAGCCAGAACCTTCCCAGGTGGGTCAGCCTCAGAGTGTCATGATTTGCCACTGTTCCACCATCTGACTCCCTTGATTTTAAGTCTTAATTCATTCAGATACCCTTCTAGATGATAAATATTTCTTTCATTTTATCAGCTTGTTGCTTTTTAAAAATGAAGTCTCTTTTTGTTTCTGGGTTCTTAACCACTTTTCTCAATCCTCCTCCTTCTACCAATATAGAAGAGACTTTAAAAAATGTAGGATCAATTTCTTTACAGGAAAAAAAGTCTAGACGTGCACACTATTGTTTTCTTGGGCAAACATGTTTTATTTGTTCTGCTTGAGCATATTTTTATGCTTACAAAGAAAACAGGCATCACTTGGTTTAAGGGATATTTAGATTTTTAAATGGGCACAAAGTTTCTTAAGAAATAAAAATAATAAAATGTGAATGACTTTTATCTGGAACAGACTTTAAGATTCAACTAAAAAGAGAAAGTAGAGAAGGGAAAACTCTCTGTCATGTAAGCTCTCTCCTCATTTAATGGAAGCCCTGCCCATTCCATTATCCCTCATGATTCCTTCAAATATGTTCATGTTTAGAAGACTAATTTCTTTTTTCTTTTCTTTTTTTTTTTTTTTTTTGAGAATTTTTTGCTAAAGGGCACATGCACTCACCAAAGACAGTGAGAGACAGAGAGATAGAAAATGATAAATCACCCACCCCCCAGGGGGGATGGCCACACCACAATCCTTTCTCCTCCATTCTCCTCTCGGGATCTTGGGCATACACGCACACACGCCTGGCGTGAGTTTAAACCACCGGGTCTGGGACTCAAACTGCAATCAACTACGTTGGAGTCCAGCGACGTAGCTATTACACCAACTGCTGGTCCCATAGAAGACTAATTTCATACCTTGTTTACATTGCTCTAGTCAGAGGTGCCTGTGAGTTCCCTATGGCGAGTTTAGAGCCAGCAGTAGCTGTTTTGACCATTTTTATGTAAGTTCCCAAGATCCTATTCCTCCCATTACCCATTCAATAGGACACTGGTATCCATACCACCTTATAGCCATGAAAGCTGTCAGAATAAAAATGAAATCATTTGGGGCCAGCAGGTGGAGTAGAGGTTAAGGTGCTGGATCCCTCATGGCCAACTTTGTAGTTCAAGTCCCAAAGCCAGCAGCTTGAAAAACACCTTAGGCTTGTGTGCATGCATGCTCAAAATCCCAAGAGGAGAATGGAGGAGAAGGGATTGTGGCATGATCATCCTCCCTGGGGGGTGAGTTCTCAATCTCTCTTTCATGAGCACACGCACCCTAAAAACAAAAACAAAAACAAAACAAAAACAAAAACAAAACACACAGAAGAATCATTTATGTCAACTTGTGTTAAACCCTGACTAGAGTGAGCAAGGGAAGGCCATGGAAGAGGTGTTTTCTCATGCTAGTTTGCTTGATAATAAGAACTGTTACTTAAAGGACTCTGCCAGAACCATAGCCTTGCACAAAGACCACTGCAACCTGACATAAGGACTACTTCTGAAAAAACATCTGCCTAGAGACTGCCTGTCCAACTTTAAACTGATGGTATCCTTGTTATTGACCATGGTAGGTAAGGAGAATTATGCCAAAACAACTGCTATCCTCCCTCTCTCTCTTGCTCTCCCCTCCCTCTGTGACTTTTGCCTTTAAAGCCTGCTTGAGGACTATAAAACCTCTTTGGTGCATGTGTTTGAGGCAATCTGAGTATGTCACTTGGACTGCATTTTAGACAGCAATCTCCATACTTGGCCTGAAACTCCTTTTTCTTTATATACTTTGATTTAGTTTATCTTTTTTTGGGTTGAATAGAGCCTTTGTTATTGGAGGAATCTCATCCTACCTTTAGCTTCAGAATAGGATTATATCAATCAGCACATTCTACAGTAGTTACTTCAAGGGTAGGTATGTGTTAGGAGCTAAATTACTCCCTTTCTTCTCACATTAATATGCTGAACCCTTGACTCCCAGTATCCCAGAACGTGACTGTATTTGGAGACAAGGCCTTTAAAGAGGGCTTCTATTTAAAATAGAACAGGGAACCAGCAGTTAGCATAATGGCTATGTCGCTGGACTCCCACGTAGTCGACCGCGGTTCACGTCCTGGACCCGGTGGCTTAAAACTCACGCCGGGCACGTGTGCGTGTGTGCCCAAGATCCCGAGAGGAGAATGGAGGAGAAGGGATTGCGGCGTGACCATCCCCCCTGGGGGGTGATTTCTCGCTTTCTGTCTCTCTGTCTCTCTCTGTCTGTCTGGCGAGCGCACGCGCCCTATAGCGAAAGCCTCTCCAAAAAAAAAAAAAACAAAACAAAACAAAAAAATAAAATAGAACAAAGCTGTTAGGGTGGGTCTTAATTTAGTCTGACAAGTGTTCTTTTAAGAAGAGGACATTTGGACACACAGAGACACCAGAGATGTGCATTCACAGAATAGAGACCAAGTGAAGACAGGAAGAAGGTAGCCATCTGCAAGCCAAGGAGAGAGGCCTCGAGAGAAACTAAGCCTGCTGACATCTTCATTTTGGACTTCTGTCCTCCAGAACTGTGGGTCCATTATTTAGCCCACACAATATTTTGTTATCATAACTCTGACAAACTAATCCAGTATGTGACTTAAATGGTCTAATTAATGAGGTAGAGTCTCAGATACTAAGCTTTACTTAGACGCTGTGGCAGACATGTTCTCTTTCCTTTTCTGGTTTGTAATATGAAGTTGGGTGCTGCTTACACTACGGAAAGCAAAGTGGAGAGACTGAAAATAAAACAAAAAAGCTGCTGGAAAGAGTTGAATAAAGTAGGCCTGAGGTCCAGCTTGGCTTGGGACCTTCCAGTCATAGGGGATCCAATTCCTATTATGAGGCATCTCTTCATTGTTAAATTTCCATTAGCAGCAACGAGTGGTTTATGCTTTGTGTTTATAGGCTGAGGAAGAAGCCACCCTCAAGGAATTTTAGTAAGTAAGCCTATGTGTTTTATAAGTCTTGGTTCCTCAAGGCAAATAAGTTTTATTGCCCAAGAAAGGGAGGGAAATGAATCTTTCTGTGTTTTGAGGGTTAGAAAGAAAATTAGCCTGATTTTGAGCATAGATTTGCAGTGGGGGAGCTGCTGGTTTGGGAGGCAACAGTGCCTCAAGGATTCTCCAGAGGTGGAACTAAGGCCTGTCTGGAAACCACAGCACGGAGGCAAGAGGTCTCTGAAGGGTGTGGCCAAGCAGATGCATAAACAGATTGGGCAATTAAGGCAACTCAGACTGTGATAAGCATGGCAGAGAGGTCCATGGAGGGACCTGCTGGTCCAGTGAGAAAGCTTGTCTGTGCCCAGGTCAGTAGTACAGTGTAAAGGGTGGGGGGAGGGCCAGTTTGTTAAAATGCAGATTCCCAGGACTGACCCCAAAGTTGCTGAATCAGAACCCCTGGGTGCACAGCGTGGGGCCAAGTATTTCAGGAAGCTCCCCCCTGATTCTCAAATGGTGAGTACCATTTCAGAATCCATGCCTAATAGAGTGTGCAGAGGGTTAAACTAAAGAAATGTAATTCCCTAGCCAGGCAGGGGAATGACTGAAAACAGACAGCAAGAATGCCCAGAATCAGGATTCTAGGAGATCCAGACACAGGATGCCATCCCTTTAGGCTTATACTCATGGGTGAGTCTGGTTAAGGTCTTGGGTCAGGATGGATTTTTGACATAGCTTAGAGTTTGTTACCAGTGCTTCTGATGTTAGAACTACCATTAGTGTTGCCAATGACCTAGATACTTCTTAACTCATTGGATTACCTGTCAGCTTTGGTAGTGTGGAAATGTAGGGTGATGGTATATGGCTCTGATACTGTTGGAGCCCCCTGGCCTTTGTTGGGAGTCACGAGTTCCATGTGACAGACCTCATCACAGCAATCAGTGTCAACTACCCTCTTCTCCTGCCACTGTCTTTTGAAGTACACATACAGTAATTGGGGAAAGTATTTTTTACCTCCATTGTTTACAAATGCAGCCTAGAGGGCTGAGTAAACAAACGCTTCCAAGGTCAAGCAACAGGATGTTTGCGGCAAAAGAAAGCACTTGGCTTTACACTGGTGACCCTGGGAGCCCTCGGAGTTAGTAGAAATCATAGCCTGTCAGATGCCCCTCCTTCCCCCTACCGCTCTCTCCCCCCACCACAGTCATTATTTTAGTCTTGAGTGTTCTTCAGTTGCAATCAGGAGAGCCCAGGGCTGGAACTGAGAGAACTGAGCTCCATTCCAGCTGTCATCTCTTGGCAGTGTGACCTTGGTCATGTCATGATTCTCTCTGGGCCCACTTCTTCATTATAAAATAGGTAGCAGAAATTCACAGAAAACATTATTGTCTAGGAGTTTTTAGAGTTTTCTTGTCAATATAAGCTTTTCTAGTGTAAAACCAACTTGGAAAAACTTTTAGTTGTATGTTTTCATGCTGGTAGTTCTTAGACATTGCCACTCGAGTTTCTCTCTTATGGAAAGCTCCTTTCCTACTTACCGTCACAGAGAAATCGAAGTCTACACTCACTATTCCCATTTGCTAAATGCAATCCTTTGCCGGACACGGATTCTATGAAAGGATTAGCCAATAGATTTCTCCTCTTTGCCTAGTTTTAGAGACTCCCTCTGAGAGTATGAAAATGTATAGCTTATTGGGGTTGGGATTTTATAGCTGAAATTCTTTACTTCATTAATTGAGATGAAAGAGATGCAAACAGAGATATAGTTTAACCCACATAATTTTGTGTTCTTGTTTGAGTTAATGCTGTAGTTAAAAAAAAAAAGCTATCCCACTTAAAAAAGGTTTTCTCAGTATAAATATTTACATGTGTATATTTTCTTAAACCTCGATCTTTTTCCATTATACGAAATAGTTTTTATTCCTGGTATGCAATCCCGTTAAACTATCATCTTCAAACTTAACCCCTCAAATCATTTCCATGGGGATTAGTTTTTAATCTTCATTTTAGTTCTTTGTTCTATGTTTTAGGGATGATATGACTTTACTGCATACTAAGATGTGCATTTAAAAGAAAAGCAAGTATGTATGGTAAGCAGGAAATTGAATTAGTATGATATAGGTTTGTTTGAAACACATTTGATGGTACAAAACAGCTGTGGTTTCTAGGCAGGTGCACTTAAAGTATTCAAATTCTTTTCCATCTGTGATTAGATAATTTCTTTCCCCAAAATGTAACGTTTTCTAATAAATCATGTATTGTTTACCCCAGTGCTGGTGTAAATAGAGGAGAGATGAGGGCCTTGATCATATGCTTGCAAGGATGTAGGCAAGGATGTAGAGAAATCTAGAGGAGTGGATTCTGTCATCTGTGGCTTCCAACTTTCTCACAGCTTCTTGTCCAGTCTCAGCCTCTGAAAGGGAGAGAAACAGAAGGTTGGTCCTTCCTTTGGCTTATCCATTATTTTCCAGAGTAAGTGCATGTAGGGGTCAGGACAGGTTCTCCTCCCCTTCCTCTTTACAGCATTAACCCTCAAACTCTAGGGTACATCAGAATGACCTGAGTCACCCACAGAGCTTGTTAAAGCACTGGGTTTTAGTTCCGATTGCCAAAGTTTCTTTTCTTTCCTTTTTTTTTTTTTTGGAGAGGTTTTTGCTATAGGGTGCTTGTGCTCTCCAGACAGACAGAGAGAGACAGAGAGACAGAAAGCGAGAAATCACCCCCCCAGGGGGGATGGCCACGCTGCAATCCCTTCTCCTCCATTCTCCTCTCGGGATCTTGGGCATGCACGCACATGCGCCCGGCATGAGTTTAAGCCACCGGGTCTGGGACTTGAACTGCGGTCGACTACGTGGGAGTCCAGCGACATAGCCATTACGCTAACTGCTGGTCCCCTATTGCCAAAGTTTCTGAGTCAGCAGATTTTCTCTGGGGATGAGAAAACTGCATTTTAACCTGCATGTTAACGAGATAGAAATGTATATGTATTAGTTAACTTTAATGGACAGATAAGCAAAGAGCTAATATGTGAAATACACTGACCAATGCCTATTCTGGAAGTAGCCTGGGACTCATATTTAAAGTCCACATGTGTGTTGAGGGTGGAAAGAAGTTACTACATGCAACTTCAACTCTATCCCCAATCAACATTAGAGGACTAATTTGCATAATACCCACTAGAAATAATTTTTCTTTTAATTAGCCAGAGGACCCATGTACTCACCAGAGAGAGACAGAGAGAGGGAAACTGAGAAAGTACCCTCAATTGGGGATGGCCATGCTGCAATACCCCCTCTTCCATTTTTCCCCTTTTGGAATTTTGGGCACACACACACACACACACACACACATACACGCCTGGTATGTTTTTCAAGTCACTGGTTTTGGCACTTGAACCACAGAGTTGGTCATGTGGGATCCAACCGCCGTAAGCACCATGCCACTGGCTGGTCCAGAAATAATTTTTTCACTGGTGAAATGAGTGGGGTTCAAGGTATGTAGGGAGGCTAGAAATGTAACACAGATAGCCCACCGTTACATGAACAGGGTATACTAATCCTCCTACTCCAGGTTTAGATAATCCACAGCACCTGTTACTTCTTCAGATGCAGGTTGTGAGTCCTTGCCCATAGAACTGAGTAGAAGGTGAGCCTGGGCTACTGATGAATCTGGGCTAATGGTTAACCCAAGGCAGTTTAGCATTACTATCATTCAAAAAATCTATTAAAGGATCTATTTTGGTTATTGTGCTCACAATTTTTTATAGAACAAATATATTACCTATAAATGAGAGTTGTAATGTCAACAGTGTGGGGAGAGTCAAGATGAAAGGAAAACCCCAAAACTGAACAGCTGAGGATGGGGACTGATGAGGAGAGCTGATAGTTGAGTATATATGATGAAGCTGAGGTCTACTAAAGTGAAAGATGTAGAAAATAAAGACTCTGTCTGAAAAAGAGGTCAGAATGAGAGACATAGGAATAAAAAAGCATTCTGAACAAATTGAAAAGAACTCAAAACCCTTTCTTAAAATACTTTCTTGCCAAAAAAAAAAAAAAAAGTTCAAGTTGGGGCAATTATCTTTAGAATAAGTATTTTTGGTTAGGGCATTTTAAAAGCTAACTGCTTGCTCATGTGTATATTAAACCTAATGGAAACACTTGTATCTTGCTGGAATGCAAGTTAAAATGCATCAGTTCCTGGGCAACAATTTTTTGGATAGGCCTCCAAAAGCACAGCCCCAAAGCAAAAATAAACAAATGGGATTGCTTCAAACTAAGAAGCTGCTACATAGCAAAGGAATAATCAGCAAAGTAAAGAGACAAACTCTGAGATGAGACAAAATATTTACAAACCACACATCTGATAAAGGGCTAATATCTAAAATACACAAGAAATTTATCTCAATAGCAAGAATACAAGTAGCCCAATTAAAAAATGGACAAAGGTTTAAGTAGATATTTCTCAAAAGAAGACCTACAAATAGCCAACAGGTATATGAAAAAAACGCTCAACATCACTAATCATCAGAAAAATACCTCCAGGTGATACTGGAGCCATACACTAAGAACACTCTTTATATTTTTTAAAAGAATTATTTTTTAAACTTTATTTACTTATTTTAATTTGACCAAAGAGACACACAGAGAGAGATAGGGAAAGTGAGAAAGCAAGCCACCAGGTCTGGGACTCAAACCGTGGTCAGCCCATGTGGGAGTCCAGTGCCCTTAATCACCATGGCACCTGCCAGTCCCCAAGCACACCCTTTTCTTTTTTTTTTTTTTTTAAGAAATTTTTTAATTTATTTTTATTCATTCATTTTATGACCAAAGAGACACACAGAGAGAGATAGGGAAAGTGAGAAAGCAAGCCACCAGGTCTGGGGCTTGAACCGTGGTCAGTCATATGGGAGTGTCCAGCGCCTTAACCACCACGCCATCTGCTGGTACCCAAGCACACCCTTTTCTAACGTACCCTAATAAGATATTTATTTTCTTTGAGGATTTAACAGTAGGCAACATTGACTCAGAATATTTTTTCCTTTATTGTCCAGATGCAAAGAAAACAGTCCTTGCCTCTAAATAATGATGATGATGATGATAATAATAATAAGAAGACTGCACTAAAGATTCAGAAAAAGGAAATACGGAATTTTGGGGGGAAATAGCATCAACATCAAATATCACAAATGCACAATCCTGGAAAATGGGTTACAAAGCCCCAAACTCATTATCCTTTCTAAATTTACTACTGTAACCATATGCACCAAACACACTAACACTATTTTTCTACCTTGTTCTGTCAATGTAGTTATCGAAATTATATTGCTAGACTAGGACAACTAAGATTTTCTCTCCAGACTTCACCCTTCTGACCCCAAGATCTAGTAAGACAGACTGATCACAAGCCATCTACATTTGAGCTCTGAGCAGCCCCTTTTATGGACTAGGACAACTGAAGATTTTCTGCTCAGACTTCATGCTCCTGACACCAAGATCTAGTAGGTCAGAGTTATCCTCAATTCCCATGGAATCTGAACAAAGAGAGAAAAAATGGAACTGCAGAGAGATTGCAGAACAACTCCTCCTGCACACCTCTGAACACTCAGATTTAACTTCAAAAATTAGGAAAAAAACATATAATCCATCAGATGACCAGAAACCACTGCAGAGACACAAGAAATATGAGAAGCCAAGAAAATATCTCTCCCCCAAGGGAAAAGAATAACTCCTCATCCTCCATAGACAATACAATGGAAATTGTGGAAATATCAAAGAATGTAGAATATTCATAGTGACAAAGTTCACAGAGATGCAAGAGAAGAGAGATGATGAACTCCAGAAGATGCAGGAAAAAAGAGACAACTAGTTCCGGGAGGTGAGGGAGTTCTTACACGATCTGAAAGAGGAAATACACACGTAAAAGAGAATCAAATGAAGTTGTTAGAGATGAAGGCTGTAATACAGGAAATCAAACCCTTCCTTGAAAATATTAAAAGCAGATTAGATTATGCAGAAAATCAAATCTCAGGTGTAGAAGACAAAATCTCTGACCTAGAAAAATTCACCAAAAAAAGAGAAAGTAAGCCCCCAAAATGAGAATAATATATGAGTAATAATAGATACCATTGAATGTCCAAATGTCCAGATAATTGGTATCCCGGAAGGTGAAGAAACTAATAAGGGCATTGATAATCTAGTCCATAAAATCCTGGAAGAAAATTTTCCAAACCTAGAGAGGCATTCAAATATCACGACCTAAGAAGTACAAAGGACCCCAAATCGACCCAAGAAGATCTTCTCCAAGGGGTATCATAGCCAGATTGACCAAAACCACAGAAACAGGATAGTCAAATTGGCAAGGGAGAAATGTCAAGTTACTTTCAAAGGATATCCCTTCAAGCTAATGTTAGATTTCTCATCAGAAACATTGCAAACAAGGAAAGAATGAGAAAATATGTTTGAAGTGTTAAGTGAAAAACAATTTCAACCAAGAATACTAAATGTGGCAAGGTTATCCTCCATATGGAAAGAAAAGACAAAACATTCTTAGGTAAACAAAACCTGAAAGAATTTACCAACATCAGACTAGCCCTCCAAGAAGTTCTGAAGGGAATACTATACCAGGAAAACTAAAATCAGACAGACAGAAATAAGATACAAAAAATAACCAAGAGAATGGCCAACTTAGTGGTAGGGACAAGTCTGGAAAGACCAATAAGAACGTTGAATGTTAACTTCCAGAATTTAAACGGAAAGATCAGACCACAGTAACACTGCAAATTCAACACAAGAGAGATTAATTACATGAGACTGAACTGGGGAAACATTATTTTATGACTTTTGACTAAAACATTATTGATTTTCTTCTATGCTTTGTTTTCCAGTTTAAGTATTTTTGTCTCCTCTTGAACTGTTGATGGTTTCATCTACTTACTGTTTGAACAGAATACTAACCTTTTTCTTGGATTTAAGTCTTAACCAAACTTTTCTTAGCATGTTTTGATTTTGATCTATTAAAACTAAAACTGCTTTTCTTGAAATTAAAAAATGCATTAAAATACCTATTTAATGACTACAGTAAGCTGTGTAGCCCCAGCTGGGTGTTACTTTATAGTACATTCACTCTATTCACTGAAGTTTATGCCTGAAGTCAGACATATGTTCACAGACAGGTATATATCAGCTGCACTTGCTATCGAAAGTATTTAGATTAATTAAGATCTTTTGTGAATCAATAAAACATAGGTGGGGGAAAAGGCATGGAAAGCAACCATAGATACCAGAGACAGTGTGAGAGGAGAGTGGGATATGGCAGAGGGTAAGAGGTAGGGAATCAAGGCAGTGGGGAAGCAAAATATGTAAGAAACAAGAAATGGAAATTTATTGGTAGATGATAACACGTATGGTAATATCCTTGATTGAGCCAATATGCAGTGTAATCTGGATGGAAAATCTCATTTTGTATGCTGTAATGATGTACAGTGAATGAATATAAATAAATAAATTTTAAAAAAGAAATTAAATTGCCAACTAATTTCTATTCTTCTGTTCAATTTGTCTCCCTCTTTCGGAGCTTCATCACAATCAATCCTATCATACACTTTCCTGCAACTCCTCACCTGATAATGAAGTACCAAAAGATCCTGGATTTTATTTATAAATGTATTTCATTTTCTACTTTAGATGAGTTTCAGGAAAGAGCCTTGTATGCAGCATGCCCTTCATAAATAATTGCTGACTGAAAGAATGATATGTTGGGTTGAATCACAGGGTATTTTATATATTAACAAGACAGTAGATCAAATCATATTTCAGCTAACAATGTGTTGACTCAAAGGAAACCCATGACAAACACTTTTGAAAGTGAAGTTTTTTTCTTTTCTTTTTTTTTGTAAGTAGGACAATTATATTTTAATGTATCTTTTAAAAAAACTTTTTATTTGGAAATAATTTAAGTTACAAAAAGTTGCCAGAATGGTTTTAAAAGCTTCCTTTTGCTATCTGAGAGTGAACTCCAGGTATGGTATCTCTTTACTCCTTCAGAAGTATGTACTTCTTTTTTTTTTTTTTTTTGAGAGGTTTTTGCTATAGGGCGCGTGCGCTCGCTAGACAGACAGAGACAGAGAGATAGAAAGCGAGAAATCACCCCCGCCAGGGAGTATGGCCACGCCGCAATCCCTTCTCCTCCATTCTCCTCTTGGGATCTTGGGCACGCACGCACACGTGCCTGGCTTGAGTTTAAACCACCGGGTCCGAGACTCGAACCACGGTCGTCTACGTGGGAGTCCAGCGACATAGCCATTACACTAACTGCTGGTCCCAGAAGTATGTACATCAGGACAATAACTTGGATCCAATTTAATCCATCTAATCCACAGAATCCACTGATTATGCCAATAATGTAATTTGTAAGTCATGAGTCCCATTGAAGATCACCTGCTGCATTTAGCTGTCTTTTCTCCTTAGTCTCCTTTAATCTGCAACGTTTTTGTTTTTATAGTCTTGACATTTTTAAAGAGTGCAGACTGGTTACTTGAATTTCCCTCAATTTGCATTTGTCTAATGTTTCTTTATGACTTACATATTTGTGCACAAGAAGTGATGCGGCGTTCTCAGTGCATTATATCAGGAGGCAGCATAAAGCTGATTTGTCCCGTTGCTGGCTTACATTTATGTAGAAATTTACTAGTTGCTTAAGATGGTATCTCCCAGGTATTATAACTGCAATGATACTTAATAAGCATGTTTTTTCTTATTAAGAATTAATGATATATTACTGAGTATTTTTAAGGACATACTTTGACACTGTGTAAATATTCTGTTCCTCATCAAACTTTTACCTACCAATTTTAGCATCCATTGAGTGTGGCTTGAATCAATTTTTATAATGATAGTATTTAAACAGCATTTTTTCTTTTTCTGTCTCTTTCTCTCTTTCTTCCTCTCTTTCTCTCTCTCTCTCTTTCTCTCTTTCTCTCTTTCTCTCTTTCTCTCTTTCTCTCTTTCTCTCTTTCTCTCTTTCTCTCTTTCTCTCTTTCTCTCTTTCTCTCTTTCTCTCTTTCTCTCTTTCTTTCTCCTTCCTTCCTTCCTTCTTTCTTTTTAATTTGCCAGAGGGCACAAGTGCTTGCTAGAGAGAGACAGAGAGGGAGGGAAGGTGATAAAGCACTCCACACAGGGCATAGTCCTGCTGCAATCCCTTCTTCATCTCTCCTTTCTTTCAAGATTTTGGACATGCACCCAGATGTGCTCCCAAGTGTTTCTCAAGTTGCCGGATCCAGGACTTATGTTCTGTGGCCAGGTGGGATCCAGCAGCTTCAATGACCAGGCCATGGGCTGGCCCTAAATAGTGATTTTCAGGAGCCAGCAGGTGGCATGGTGGTTAAGAGCGTTGGACTCCCACATGGCTGCCTGTAGTTTGAATCCTGGACCTAGGAGCTTGCTTTCTCACTTTCCCTCTTTCTCTCTCTCTCCCCCTCACTCTGTCCCTCTCTGGTCAAATTAAAATAAGTTAAATAAATAAAGTTAAATAAAAGAATTCTTTAAAAAATAGTGATTTTTCTATCTTTCCTTCTTCATTTATTATTTGCATTCTATTATGGAATTCCCTTCTTCTTCTTCTTTTTCCCCCACTTTCCACCAGCATGAATTCATGGATTACTGTTTTTCTCAAAGGGTTGCAATCTGTTGCTGCCATTAATTATTTTGAACCTTAAATAAACCCAGATTTGGCCAGTGGCAACCCCTTCAATCTGAGCCCTATATTCTTTGAACATAGCTATGTAATTCTTTATGTATCTTCTTAATTTCTTGAACAACAAATTATTGTTTCATCCACTACACTAAGAAGTCATGGTTTCTCTTAGTGGAGAATGGAATTTAGAAACCAAGGTCTGAGTGTTAGGTGTGTTTATTGTTAGTGGGTGGTCATTGCTTTTAGGCCTTCTCAGTGAACAGGACTAGGAAATACATCAACATATACACACACACCAAGGCACTTTTATTTTTCCATTTATCTATCATGTCTCTAAATTAAAAATCATTTTATACCATCACCTCTCATAACTGGGTCTTTTCTATATTTGTTTTCCTCTTCTCCACCAGTGAGAAACCTGACTCCCTATGTCTTTAATGATGTATTCACTTGTTTGATTGGTTCCCAAGTAGGTAAATCCATCTGTTGTCCATGCCAGCAAAAAGTGTGACCTGTCTCTCTCGCTCTCTCTCTTTTTTTCTTTTTTTGACTTATCTCTATTAAGAACACATTTTATCATTGTTTTTGGTCATTTTTATCACTCTATTTGTTGGGTCATTGGGAAAGCCATGGTGCATTTTTGCACAGAAAAATATGTCATGACGTTCCAGATGACTCAATATATATGTGTGTGTGTGTGTGTGTTTGTATGTATGCTTATGAATGTAAACATATGTCACACTTCTATGTTTGTGGAAAAAACGGTATTAAACTAGGCATAAAAGTGTTGAAATCCATGCAGTTTTTTCATAATATGCATTTCCCATAAACTTTTTTTTTGGAGAGGTTTTTGCTATAGGGTGCGTGTGCTCGCCAGACAGACAGAGACAGAGAGACAGAAAACGAGAAATCAGCCCCCCAGGGGGGAAGGTCACGCCGAAATCCCTTCTCCTCCATTCTCCTCTCGGGATCTTGGGCACACGCGCCCGGCGTGAGTTTAAGCCACCGGGTCCAGGACTCAAACTGCAGTCGACTATGTGGGAGTCCAGCGACATAGCCATTACGCTAACTGCTGGTCCCCATTTCCCATAAACTTTTTGAAGACCCCCTTCATATATACATACATACAAACCAGACATTTTATATCAATAAAATCATATGTAAATCTATGTATATTAGAAATCCTATATAATATTAATACATAAAATGTATCAAGAGAAAGTATATCATTTCATATATTTTTTTCAAAGAGCTCACTAAGGCCTTTCTTCAGATGAGCCCACAGCAGGTTGTTCACGCTCCCACATGCTTATTTCATCGTGCTCTGCCAGACCCTCAAGGAGCTGCTGTTCTGGGAAATGCAGAGCTCCCGGAAGGAAGCGCCCTAGTTCCCACCTCTCTCCCAGTAAACAGCATGTTCTATAAGTGTTACAAACAGCTGCAGCTGGCTCCACAACCATGCTTAAGCCAAGTGCTGAATAAGGAGAAGGAAATATTTTATGGTTCAACTTTAATAAATAATATTTATTAAGTTCTATATTTTTTCCACTAGGTTGGGTGCCTTAGTTGAAGATTTCTGCCAGATTTCTGTGGCTTCTCTTCTGCGGGCTTAGCCCACCGTAATCTATTTACCTGCTTGTGCATTGTCCCATTAGAAGGCTTGAGGGCAGGGACTGCCACATTTATTATTTATTTCTAATACTTGTCTCTAGAGGGTCTAACACATGGAAAGTGCTGAATATTGCTTATTGGATGAAAAAAATGAGTACATCCATTAATTGATGTAGAATAGTGGGAAAGATGCATATTTAGAAGACTATAAATGTCAACCTCTGGATAAAGAGAGTCCAGGTTATCCATCCTTAAAGAAATTTAGATATCTTATTTTCAGCTTCCCCCTGCCATGAGATAATGCAATTCAAAAATAAATAAATCTCAGCCCAGCCCAGCTGCATCTGCGCCCGCAGGCTGTCCCGCGTCCCTCTGCAGCCAGTGTCGCGCTCTCGAGCCATGGCTCTCCCCGTGCAAGTCGTGTACTGTGGCCTTTGAGGCTACAAGCCCAAGTATCTTCAGCTCAAGAAGAAGTTGGAAGATGAGTTCCCTGGATGTCTGGACATCTGTGGCGAGGGGACTCCTCAGACCAGCGGGTTCTTTGAAGTGATGGTAGCAGGAAGTTGGTTCACTCCAAGAAGAGAGGTGATGGCTTCGTGGACGCAGAGAGCAAGTTTCTGAAGCTGGTGGCTGCCATCAAGACTGCCCTGGCACAGGGCTGATGCGCCCTAAAGGCAGAGTCCGGACCTTCCTCCAGCTCCTCTCGGCAGATGCTTCATGACAGGAAGGACTGAAATGTCTTGTGGACGCCTGGTCTTTCCCCGATATTCTCGCGGCTGCCGGGTGGGGCAGGGGTCATTGCCCGTGGTCTTTGCCTCCAAGTGTGTCTTTCCCCCAGAATCTGCCTTTGCTCCCTCCCTGCCTTGCCCATCTCCTGTTCCTGCTTTCCATCCCCTCTTCCTGCGTGCCCCCATGTCTCCCAGTCTACCCTTGAACATGGAGGAGGTCCTGCCTCAGGATTCTTTCTCAAGGAGAAGCTATGGGAGGGACCCCCTGGGTGATTCTGATTGCAATTTGTGAGGTCAATAAACATGGGATGAGTTGAAAAAAAAATCTCAAGTTTGTTCTCGATATTCATAGCATTGATATTGCACACAAACCTGGTTACCATCCAGCCTCAGCCATCTTGCCTTATTTCCATCTGCAGCTTCTTGACTTTTTAACTAAATAACAATTTTATAATAAAACTCCCACATTAAAGAGTCATCAGTTCAAGTTATCCTTTTTCATCTTGCCTTCAACTTTTTGTCTTCTTTCCCCAATAATATTTGCATAGTTATTTTTTTCCCTGAAAGTTCTTTTGTAGTGTTCCAGATAAAAATAATCGTAAAACGCTCCGAAGACAGCGTGTGGTGTAAATGTTGAATAAATAAAAATGACGAGGCTAGTAACAATATCGCTGACGATTGTGGTGGCTCGTTTTAATTTAGAGGGCGCCAGCTACACGTCAGTGAGAGATTCAAAAGCTCCCTGGCACACCACCCTAGGCCAGGAATCTCTAAGATAACCTTGACGCCACTGAAGTTTCCGGACGGTGCCAGCTCAGAATTGACGACAGGAGCCTCCGTCTGGGTGAGCCAGTCGCCCAGTTTATCCGGCGGCTGCTAAAGTCACGGTCTGTACCTTCACCGCGCTGGGAACAGGTGAGCCTGGCGGCGGCGCCCTTGGGACGCGCTCAGGTGCCCGGCCCCGCCCCGGCCGCCCGCCCCCCTCTCTGCGCCGCCTGGATCTGGGCCCAGGTACAGGCGCCCAGGTGCGCGGGGCGCGGGGCGCGGGGCACAGGGCTGCAGCTCCGCTCCGCACCCGACAGTGGGCGCCACTGCAGCAGCTCCCGGGCCGCCGAGCGGAGCGGCTTCGCGAGTTGGGGCAGCTCCTCGCGCTTGGCCCTGCTTGGCCGCCAGAGCTCCGCCCGAGCGCGCGGTTCCCAAAGCGGAGGGAGCCGGCGGCGCCGAGGGGGCGGACCGACCTCCGCGCACCCCACCGACTAGGTGGCTAAGGAGGGGTAAGGGCGAACGCTCGGGAGCGCGGAGAGCCAGGCCGGCCCGGAGCGCGCTGGAGACACCCCGAGCGCCCCGCGCCCTGGCACCATGCGACCCACTGCGCCTCTGCGCGGGCCCGGGGTTTCGCTCTCCGCTCGCTGAGCCCTTGCGCTCGCTGTCGCGGAAACTCGAAAAGAGGAAGCGAGACACCAAGAGCAGCGCGGAGACGGACTAGACTTCCCGTCCGCCCCCAAGAGGCTGCCGGTCCCTGGCTCTCTGGGCTTCTCTAGCTTTATCATGAGCCTTCCGCAAGCTTGGCTTTAGGAGCTCTCCAGAAGCCGAGGGAGAGTCGAGGCAATTCTTTGGTTGCTAAGGTAATTGTAGTTGTGACAGAAACGGGCAAGAAAAAAACGGGGAAAAAGATGGTTTAAAACAGCATCCTCCCCCCGCCCCTTCCTATGTGTCGATCCCATCGCCTGGGTGTGGGTGCTTGTCCATTTGAGATGCGTGGCAGGTGCCGGGGTGTGTGTCTGCAGTTTGGGACTGTAGAGGCACGCGCTTACATAAGTGGTTAGGCAAGCTGGCGTGTGGACCTGTGTGGGATGGGTGCGGGTCTGCATATAAATCACGTTCCTGGGGTTCTGGGTGGGACGCGCTCACCGACTGGGACGAGAGTGCAGAGGGAAGATGCGTTTAGGTACTTAAAGTCTTCTGATTCTGTGATGGCAGGTAGGACAGCGTTACCTCCCAAACAGACATTCATTAACTTTTTCTCTGAATAAGCTCGCCCATTTCTGGTTTGGAGTAAAGCGAGTCTGTGGAGAGGTGTGGAGGGCAGGGGGGAGGGGTGGGTGGGTGTGGTGAGGTCTGTAATTTGGCAACTGCGGTGGGTAGGTGTACGCCCTGAAGGCGTGACAGGACCGTGTTTACAGGCACTGTCAGGCTGCGTAAAGGTGGCCCAGTGAGACAGGGAAAGTGACCTAGAAAATTTAATTTTGTTCAGGATGAAAGCTGCTGTATTTCATCTTTTCTTTTCTTTTCTTTCTTTCTTTCTTTCTTTCTTTCTTTCTTTCTTTCTTTCTTTCTTTCTTTCTTTCTTTCTTTCTTTCTTTCCTTCTTTTTTTAATTTGATGGAGTAGGAATGCTATTTTCCTTCTCTCACTTTGAGAGGATTGGCATTCCTATGAAGGTGTTCTGGGTCTGGTGTTAGCCTGGAATTGTTCTCTCGGCATTTATCAATGTTTAGGAACTGGATTTGCAGGTAATTCTCATCAATATCTTTTAACATTCCCAAACTAAAGCTACAAATATCATCAGGATTAGGGAAAACCTAACACTGGGCCCTTTTCTCTCCAGGGATAGTGAGAGATGGAAGAATAAGAACTGGCTTGTAAGCATTAGGATGGAGTTAGAGCCTGAGTTATAAGTTTGAGTGTATGGTCTGTCAAAAAGTGTTAGACTGAAAAGAAGCGGTTAGGTTTAACTTAATATGTTAACAACAAGGCTCTCAGATCAATTTCCAGAGGCAGATGGGTAATTATATGGAACGGGAACTGGGCTGTTGGTGGAAAACTTTCTATGAGTTGTGTATTTTTTATTCTTAGTCTTTTAAAATTTTGCAATGGGTAGAACTACCCTGTTAAAAAGAAAGTGGGGAACTGGGGATTTTGAGACTTCCTTACACCTTTGTAAGCAAAACCTTGTATGCAGAACAGGAAGAGCCAAGCTGATAAATTCTTTCTGAGTTCTGTCATGCTTCTATTAAGCTAAATTGTTGTGTAAATTGGTAATCTTGTGTGTGTGTGTGTGTGTGTGTGTGTGTATGTAAGTAATATTTTATTCCATATATATGGAGGCAGAGAGGGCGAGAGAGAGTATAGTCCCAATAACTCATCCTTTCCTGAGTCTGCAAATTCTAGAAATGTCACCTATTATGTGGATTTCGATGAAGATAATTACTGGTTTTTCCTCTTCCATATTCATTCCATTAATTCTTAACTTTACTTCCCTATTTCCTTCAAGAAATTACAATTACTGTTCACCAAATTTATATTGCTGAGTTTCAATACGACAATCCTAGTTTTCCTTTGAAGCAACAGATTTGTCTTATGGAGTCAAACATTACAGTGATACTGTTGTGACTAAAACGCCTCTTTAAATATATTTTATTTATTTATTTATTTTTGATTTGTGGAATAACATAGCCAACATAGCTTTCTGGTAAGCAGACACGTACTGAGAAAAAAAAAAAAGGGTAATTTGGACAATAGTTTTGGATATCTTATTGTCCACAGGGACAGAATTTTATGCGAATATAAGATCATTCTGTTCTTTATCTTTCTGATTTTCTCCCATGCATTTTATCTCCTGAACTCCTAAGACTTTGCCAGGAATTGCTGAACGTTCTGTTTTGTGCCAGGGGTTAAACATCAGGGAGATATGAGCAAAGAGCTGTGTGTCACTAAATGTTTTTCAAAAGGGCTGCTCTCAGAGATCTCAATACTGGGATTAATTTTTCCTTAGGCTTCACAGTTAGCTTGCCTTAATTCATTGTGCTTTGAACCTAGGAATGCATTTAACCTCTTCATTTTCAGTGCCAGCTGGAAGGAATATATTTACCAAATTTCATCTTCATTGTAACATATGGCATGATATAAATAATTACTATACACACACTATCCTACTGTATGGGAGGAATGGAGTTACAGAATAAATCTTCCTGTTGAGTGATATGGATTTAACATTTCAAAAGCTGTTTTACTTTTCCCTGATTATAAATAGTAGTGTTTAGCCATTAGGAAAAATTCATGAAAGTACTAAGAAGAAAGGAGAGATTATCTGTATCCCCCATGGAGGGTGAATCACTATTAGCATTTCTTCAGACTGTAAATCCTTACAGATATTATTCTAGTCACATTATTCATTGTATTTCTGTCCTTCCCTCCTGATTTCGATCTTGCACATAGAACCTGGATACGTGGCAAGGGTTTGGGAAATGACTGCTCATTTACTGGGTGACTTAGATAAATCAGATTTCAATTTTTGTTCATGATCCTTATTTTCAAGGTAGGTTCTCTCCCCAGTGTTTGGACTTTGGGCTGATAATGCTTGGGGCTTCTCATCTGATTTAGGAATTAATGT
This sequence comes from Tupaia belangeri chinensis, assembly GCF_000334495.1. Classification (NCBI taxonomy): domain Eukaryota; kingdom Metazoa; phylum Chordata; class Mammalia; order Scandentia; family Tupaiidae; genus Tupaia; species Tupaia belangeri. The sequence goes on from NW_006208456.1 coordinate 93,973, forward strand.
GAGGAAAGAAGTAGAAAGAAAGAACACTGACCTTTCAGGGAGGGAGACCTGGTCCTGTGTGCAATTCCTCCAGCAACTTCTCAGGTGGCCTTAGGCCTCTGGGCCTCCCTTTACTCAAAGGACAAATGACACTTCTAGATTTAGCTCAGTAAGCTAATGACATATTTGTTGCTTGACATTTGATGAAGATGATCTTTGTTTGAAGATAGCTGGGGGTTACCCCTAGAGTTTCTGATTGGATTGGTCTTGGCTGGGGCCTGAGAACTGACATTCCTATCAAGTCCCCTGATGACTCTGACTCTGCTGGTCTGGTGACCACTAGAGGGTAAATTCCTTGGGGGCAAAAGCCCCATTTCACTTTTTTTTTTGTTGTCTCTGTCTTCTCACTGCTCAGCAATGTACCTGCCAGTAGGTGTTCAGTAAACATTGGTTGAATCAATATCTGTTTTCTCTATGGAGGAAAAACTTCCTGCAGTAGTTCAAGATAAAAGAGAATAATCATCTAGAATTTGCAACCATTAAGTCTGTAATAAGAGTAACAGTCAGTCATGAAACCAGTCTTCAAATTGCAAGGAAAGCAAAACTGCTTACAAATGGGCAGTTTAAATGAACATTAAACCTAATGAGTTACATTAAATAACAACTAGGAGTACCTGCTTGAGATGTTACAAACCAGATACTTCATCATTGCTTCCCCGAGACCTCTAAGAAGCTATTCACTTCTTATAACATATACATATTCCAGAAAGGGAGTAGAGGGAGTCTGCTATGAATTACCCCAATTATTAATACTAACACAGCAGGTAAAGCAAGCATTGACACCCCCCTCATCTTCGCCTACCAACCCCTCCTACTAAAAATAAGGCAGAGTAGTTCTCATTTGAGTCCCATTACCATTCTAGGAGATAGGTCCCAGAGGAAACAAAACTCTTAGAGAAACAAATTAACCTGTACAAGTCCACAAATCTAATAAAGCGGTAGTGCCATAAATTAGACCCAGGCCTGCCTGACACCAAAGTGTGGTGGTCTTCACTACTTCCCTCTACTGAGATTAGTGAGTGAATGTATTTGATAGGTAGGAGATTCCAGCTGGCTGAAATACCGCAGTTAAGACTTTAGGTCATTCTTGCATAAAGAATTATTTATTTCTCATTATTATTTTTTGAGAGAGAGATTTTTGCTATAGGGCACATGTGTGAGTTGGAGAGACAGAGAGAGAAAGTAAGAAATCACCCCCTAGGGATGGCCACTCTGCAGTCCCTTCTCCTCCATTCTCCTTTCGGTATTTTGGGCACACACGTACATGTGCCTGGAGTGAGTTTTAAGCTACTGGGTCTAGAACTCAAACCATAGTTGACTTTGTTGGAGTCCAGCGATGTAGCTGTTACACCATCTGCTGGTTCCTCTTACTGCTATTTTTAAATTTGATGAGAGAAAGAGAGAAAGAGCAAGCAAGCTAGCTGCCAGTTCTGGGGCTCAAACCTTGATCAGCCATGTGGGAATCCAGCACCTTAACCACCATGCCATCTACCAGCTCTGTGTAGCTACTTTTTGAATAGAAAATCAATTTTAAAATTTTTTTGGTAAAGAATTATTTATTTATTTATTTCCATTTGTTATTGTTATTTTTTTTCTTTATTTGATGAGAGAGAGACAGAGAGAGAGGGAGAGAGAGAGAGAGAAAGGGAAAGTGAGAAAGCAAGCCACCAGGTCCAGGACTTGAACCATGGTTGGCCATGTGGGAATCCAGCGCCCTTATCCACCACACCACCTGCTGGCCCCCAATTTTTTACTTTTATATAGGTGTTAGAAACAATGGATACAGAGCACACCTATTTTGAATGTGTGGAAAGAAAAAAATAGGTAAGTACTTGAATATGAACAAAGTAGATGCTTATTTAACTGTGGTCAATTAAAACATTTTGTACTGAATATTTTAACAGAGTTACTGAGATTTAATTTACATACAATTAACTATGATTATTCAGGTGAATGATCATGGAAGCTCTCTGTTTTGGCTTCTCTAAATAGTTTGGTAAAACCGTCAAAGGAAAAAGCATTTACATCTTTTGCATGGTAGTTTCCTCATTCACTAGTATCTGCCCTCCCCAAGAGACTATTTTCTGGCCCACATGGAAGTTTTCATTACACAAAACCTTAAGAGATGAGGAGTTTCCTACATGAAAGTGAACTAGTGATAGTACTCCTTTGGAAGTACCTAAAACACCTCTGTGGCACTCGCTAGGACCTGGCTAGCACAGAGCCCAGAGAACTGCTATCAGTGGCTCTCTTATTTTCCCTCACTCAAGTAAACTTATTTACTTCTTTCTTCCATGAGATAGAGATAGTGAGAGACAGGTACCCTTAACAGAACCTTCACACTGTGATTCATGCCCAGTCTGACCTAGTCCGGATCATGGACATGTTTACATGTGCCCACCATGCCCAGGGAGGTCCTGGGATGTGAACCCAAGATCTTTTCCATGCAAGTTCAGTTGTATTACCACTGCACCACCACTTGGCCCCTGTTTGCTCTTAAAGTAGTACAATAGACATTTGAAAACCCTATAATTATGCTCTTCTGAACCTCGATTTCCTTATCTGTAAGTAAGAATTAAAAATATATCTCTTGAGTATGTGTGACTTTGAAGAGGACATGGGGTCTTGTATAGAGAACCTGGAAGAGGAGGCATTATAGCTTGAGAAGATGGAACCATCATACCAAAAGACCTTTTTTTTTTTTTAATAATTTTGATGGTAAGTCTATTGGGAAAAGAATATTTCTGGGTAATAGTTCCCATTCCTTTCCACAGTCCCCTTTTTTTCTGAGGACTTAATCTCAGTCTAGCATATGAGGGACTCCCAAGAACCTTTAAGGATCTTGTGCTATAGTCCTAACACTGGGATTGGAGGAAGCTTGTAGAAAGCGAATGGCCCAGACATCTTAGTGGGAGAGGGTAGAGTAGGGAAGATTGCCTTTGTGGTAACTGAAGATGTTATCTTTTCTTTGAGACCAAAGGCAGAAGGGAAGTGAAAAAGAGATCACTGCTATCTGGATATCTCTTATACCAGATTATGACCCACACCTGGAACAAGCCCAAGTTTTATTCTTTCATTATGTTCTTGGAATTTTTTCTGGTGCTTGGCACAAAGTAGGCATCTGATAAATGTTTGCTGAGTTGATTGACTTGCAGATTGACAGCCATGTGTTGGGGTAAATGGAGGAAATATGGGCTGATATGGACTTAGATGTATGAACTGGTGTGAGTATAGATGCAAGGTGTATGTGGCTGATCCTCAGTTTTTTTAAATATATTTTTAAAAGCATTCTTTATTTTATTTATTATTATCATTTTAAAAATTTTCCATAGGGCATATGTTCTCGAGAGAGAGAGGGAGAGAAAGTGAGAAAGCAAGCCGCTAGGTCTAGGGCTTGAACTGTGGTTGGCCATATGGGAGTCCAGTGCCTTAACTATCATGCCACCTGCTGGCCCCACCTCATTTTTTTTTTTTTAATTTCCAGAGGGCACATGTGCTTATTAGAGAGAGAGAGATAGAAAAACAGAAGAAAGGGAGAAAGCCCCCCCTACCTCATGGGGCAAGATCATGTTGCAATCCATTTTTCTCCATTTCTTCATCCTGTTGGGATTTTGGGCATGCATGCATTTGTGCCTGGCATAGTACTGTCAGTTGGCCATGTGGAATCTTGCTTCCCTAACTACTAAGCTATGGGGCTGGTCCTTACCCTCACTTGTATTGCTTGCATGATTTTAGCTGGAAACAGAACTTAGTCTTCCATATGGCTTCCAGAATTTCAGAGGGTTGCACTACCACTGTGCCTATGCCAAACTCAGATGTTTAATAGGACCAGCGAGGCAAACTAAATGAGAGAAACAAGTGGGGTTTCTTTCACCATGGTAACTTTAATTTTATGTTTGCATCAAAAATATGCTTTGTGTGTGAAGCACATTTTTCTTGAACCATGGGGCTCTCTGACCTATTTTCAATAGAGTCATGGGCACCCAATAATCTTTTCTTTAAAAGCAAAACAACATTTATGTGTGATGATGAATGGTATCTGGGGTTAAACCTGAGGGATGGCAGGGTAGTAGGGACAGGTGAGGGCTGTGTCAAAGCTAAGGGGATATGCTACCCAGAAAGCCCTATTATTGCCATGTTTTAAATCTAGCTTTTAGTCATTATATCTACTTCTAACTAGAAAAATGGTATGTAGATATACATTAACCAGTTCAAGAGAAAGACTTACTTAAGCTAGATGTGTTTTATCTATTTGTGACCTCTCTAGAAAAAAAAAAAAACTTAAAAAAAAAAGTCCAATGTATTCAATATTTTCTCCTTAAACTGCTATGTAAGTGCTACTGTATTCAGATTCCAAACCAAGCAGGAAGATACCATTATATTATTTTGCTGAGTATACATCCTAATACAGGGACTGATTCAGCAGCTGATCAAAATAGAAAGGATGCATTCACAAAGAATAAATTTATTGATTATATTTTAGATTTTTTCTTTTATGGGAAGTTACTCTTATTTTCAATTCAGTAGATAGTTTAAGGGTTTAGGGGCTTGGCTCCTGGTTTCTGCCTGCAGCCAGGAGAGGTATGCCATTTGAGACAAAGTAGCTTGCCACTGTTGATCTGCATTCTTCCCAGCTGCAGAACTGGGATGAGAAGTTGTGATTGCTTAGAGGGCCTTACTGAAAGTGTGTACCTGCAAACCACCTCTGGTATAGCCAATTCTTAATCAGGTGGTGGGAGGAGGCTCCCTTCCCCACGTCATGGATGATCTATGGTCTCTCTGCTCTTTCCTGTTCCTCACTCTGTCTGTTTGTCCATGTCAGGCAGTTTGCTCTGGTTCCAGTGACCCCTTTTTAGATGGTGATTATTCAAATGTGGCTCCTGTGATCAAGAAATTTAAAATTCTATAAGAGAAAAGAGATGGAGAAACAGAGTGTGGTAAGTGAGGCATATATAAATGGGATGGGGAAGAGATGATTTCTGACTGAGAGATTTCACCCAAGAGGTAGAGTAAGTGAATTGGATCTTGATGAACCAAGGAGTGCCCTCAACCCCTTCAGATTGGACTAGGTGACACAGATGGCAAAGATGGGCCTGAGGCATTTCAGTGTATATAAAAGGTGGAGGTGATAGAGTGTAAAGAATACCTCTCTACTTAATACCTCTCTACTGAGAGTCAGGTTCTTAAAGCCTTTCTGGCAGGAGAAGTTTCTGTTAATGGACTTAAAACAAATGAAAACAGGGATAGGGGAAATCTAGGCTATAAACAGAACTGTAATACATATTTGTCATGTTTACTGAAGGTAAAGTGAGAAAACAAAAGTTGAAGATAAGTGACATTCTACCCCTTAGGTTGATAGTAGAGGGTATGCCGTAATGCATTTCCAATGGTTTCTTACAGTTTTTCAGAATACCACTCCCTGGCAGTGAAAGGCATACAGGTGGCTTTGCGTTATTATTGTCAACGTGCAATTCCCATCCCGATGGGCATTTCCCCCACCACGTCAGGCTGTCTGTCCAAATGTTCAATGTCTTTGCTACTTTAAGACTGAGGAGAGGTTGGCTGCTCTCCTTGCATCTCAAAGGTAAAGTAGATGAATCTTGGGACAAACTTTATTTAACTTACTTGGCAGATTGGTTAGGAAGTCCTCATATATCTCACCCCAATGCATAGGGTATATAGCATCATGCCAAAGCATATGCTGTCAATTCTAGGTTTTCTTTTTGGCTTCCTTAACTTTCAAATGCTTCTCTGCAAAAACCACTTTCCCTGCCTGCCATCTGCCGTACAGCCCACTCCCCTATTTTAGTAATGCTGTTTCTGGTCCCCAGTTTCTTATATTATCTAATTACCTTCAATAGGAATGACCAGTTGGCTATCAAAGATGTATATAGAAGCATATAGACTGGTTTAAATTGAACTTTGTTTATTAGGAATTCTTGGTTGGAGAGTTTTCTGTGGTTGAGCTTGGTCACATTGTTGGGTATATAAAGATGAACAGTGATAGATAAGACTAGAAATGCAAATTGGAGCCAGTCTATGGAAGGATTTGAATGCTACATATATGTGATAATGGTGATGATAATGATGGTGACTTAGATCTCTCTTGGATGCAGACAAAAAAACCTAATAATACTCTAACTAAGCAAGTAATATCTACATATATAACTCACATATAAATTTATCTGATCATAAATCTGAGGATTCAGTCATGGCTAGATCCAGGGACTTGCTACCTCATTTTGAATTCCTCCTTCTGTGACACGAGAGAAAAAGAAGATGGTTAATCCTATTCTTACTTTCATGTTCTTTCTACACAGTCACTCCTCAGGAAAGGGATCTTCTTTCTTTCTTTGTCCTTATCTCAGTCTCAAAGTAGGCTTTGGTCCTGATTATTCACATGTCTACACTGGTCCAGTCCTTGTGTCTGGTTATAAGGTATACCCTGTTTACAACCTCATCCTTCTTTACCACATGAAGTTAACCTGATACAAAAAAATATGCTAAAGAAGTGTAACTGCCTCAAACTTCCATACTGTCCAAAGGATTTTGGAATTTATTTGCTGGGCATTATAAAATTATTAAGAACAAATACTGAGTATTCAAGTCACTATGGGAGTTTGGGAGCATTTTACAAGAGTTCGAAGACTTTCGGATGAAGAGAAGAGGATAGAGAAAGATAGCAAGAGAACAATAGAGGGACAGGATGTTAGTGAGAAACAGATATGGCTTATTACCTGTTGGTGATGACATGTATAGTATTCTCAACTGGATTGGTCTGAGAAGTATTTCATGATGGGTAAAGTCTTTTTACAAGCAAAATGAGAAATAGTGATTGACTGTTTTAAAAAATAATTAGAATAATAATAATAATGATTGGGAAAAACATAGAAAAGATATTGAATGATGAAGCGAGGAGATTAATGTCTCTGTATTGACTGACATGCATGGCATTCCCTTTTGAAAAAGCAATGTAATACACTATAAAGTTATATGTAATCCAATGTAATATAAAGAAGATTATGATGATAATAAAAGTAAAAAAAAAGAGTTGGAAGACTTTCCAGCTCTTAGAAGATATTATGAAACTTTTCTTTAATTGTATGTCTTTAATTTCACCGTCTCCTAGTTCTCTCATTTGGTGATTACTGCTTCTTGTCTATGCCTACTTATGCCTACTGCATAAATAGGGGTGAGTACATGTAGTGGTGACAGGCATAACCTCTGGTTTCTTGCCCATCCCTGCAAGCATAACCCTGCCATTACATCACTTTCTGCATTGCTGTACATGCCACCTTGAGAACCACTATTTTTTTTTTTTTAAGAGAGCCTTTTGCTTCAGGGCGCATGTGCTCACCAGAAAGACAGAGAAAGACAGAGAGACAGACAGAAAGCGAGAAATTACCCCTCAGGGGAGATGGTCACGCTGCAACCCCTTCTCCTCCATTCTCCTCTGGGGATCTTGGGCACACATGCATCCGCGCCCGGTGTGAGTTTAAGCCACCGGGTCTGGGATTTGAACTGTGGTCAACTACATGGGAGTTCAGTGACATAGCCATTACGCTAACAGGGAAACCCAGAGAACCACTATTCTTTTTGCTTCCCCCTATCTGTATTTATTTGCACTATTCTTTCTTGCTTGCTCCCCCCTTCCCCATAGGGCTCATGTGCTTAACAGAGAGAGAGAGAGAAAGACAGAGAGAGAGGGAAAAGACAGTGAGAGGGAAAGCGAGAAATCATACCCTAGGGAAGATGGCCATGCCACAATCCTGTCTCTTCCATTTTCCCCTCAGGATTTTGGCACACATGCATATACATCTGATAAGATTTTCAAATCACCAGGTCTAGGACTCAAATCATGGTGGGGCCACTTGGGAGTCCAGTACCTTAACCACCATCCCGCCTTCTGGTCCCATGCACTATTCTTTTTTAAACTTACAATTCTACTGAAGTACAACACATTTAATTAAAAGTATACAAATTATTGCTCAATTAATTTTTAAACAGCAAACACATCTATGTTATCTCTCTCAGATCAAGAAACAGAATGTTAATATACCCTGAGAAACTACCTCACGTGCCTGTCAGTGAATACATACCTCCTTTTCTCAGTGGCAACTTGGTTTCCAACACCATACAGTTTTCATTTTTGAAATATATAGCATATGTATGGAGTCATACATATTTGTGTGTACATTTTCCTTTCTGCCTTCTTTTTCTTTTTTTTTTTTTTTGAGAGAATTTTGTTATAAGGTGTGTGTACTCACCAGAGAGACAGTGAGAAATCAGACCTCAGAGGGGATGGCCATGTCACAATCCCTTCTCCTCCAATCTCCTCTTTAACTTTGGGCACATATGCCCAGTGTAAGTTTTAAGCCACTGGGTCTTGGACTCGAACCACAATCAACTATGTGGGAGTCCAGTGACTTAACAATCATGCCATCTGCTGGTCCCTTTTCTGGTTTCTTATGTACAATGTTGAAAGAGTACATCTATGCTGTGATATGTAGCAGTAGTTTATTCATTTTTATTGCCATTCAATATTTTACTTGGTGATATTTTACAAACTATTCAGTTACTGTTGATGAATATTTGGCATGTTTTCCACCTTAGGGATATTTTGAATAGTACTCTATAAACATTCTTTAGGTGTTTATGGTACATGTATGAATGGATTTCTATTTTGTATGTACCTAAACTGGTTAGCTGTGCTATAGGGCATAAGTACACACTACTTTGGTAGGTCCTTACAAAGAGTTTTCCTAAGTGAGTGTACAGTTTATACTCCTGTCATCAGCTTATGAGTGTTTCACTTTCTCTATCCTTGGCAAGATTTGGTGTTGCCAAACTTTTGAATTTTTGGGTGTGTAGCGGTATCTTATTGTGGTTTTAATTTGCATTTCTCTGGTGACTAATGATCTTATGTCTTGTTTTATTTAGAGAGAGATTTTTGCTATAGGGCGAGTGTGCTATCCAGAGAGACAGAGAGACAGACAGACAGAAAGTGAGAAATCTCCCTCCCACCCAGGGGAGATGGCCACGCCGCAATTCTTTCTTCTCCATTCTCCTTTCAGGATTTTGGGCACACATACACCCACACATGGCATGAGTTTTAAGCCTTCAGGTCCAGGTCTCGAACTGCAGTTGACTACATGGGAGTCCAGTGACCAGTGACATAACCTTTATGCCGTCTCTATAGCCTGATGTTTTATCTTTTAAATATTTATTTTTGGCAATTTTATTCACTTTATTCATCTTTTGTACTGCCTGTTCAAGGTTGTTGCCTATTTTTTCTGTTGAGTGCCTATCTTTTTCTTGTTGAGTTGTGGGAACAAATTCCTAATACAGATACTTTTTCTAGTCATGTATTGGCCCATGGTTCGAGTCCTGGACCCAGTGGCTTAAACTCACACTGGGCATGTGTGTGTGTGCATGCCCAAGATCCCGAGAGGAGAATGGAGGAGAAGGGATTGTGGTGTGGCCATCCCCCCTGGGGGGTAATTTCTCACTTTCTGTCTCTTTGTATCTCTCTGTCTTTCTGGTGAGCACACACGCTCTATAGCAAAAAACCTCTCCAAAGAAAAAGAAAAATAGGGAACTAGCAGTTAGCGTAATGGCTATGTCGCTGGACTCCCACGTAGTCGACCGCGGTGCGCGTACCGGACCCGGTGGCTTAAAACTCACGCTGGGCACGTGTGCGTGTGTGCCCAAGATCCCAAGAGGAGAATGGAGGAGAAGGGACTGCGGC
>NW_006208456.1:103819-113675 GCF_000334495.1 Tupaia belangeri chinensis
ATGGCGTCTAAGGTTGAAACCCCTACAAAAAAAAAAAAAAAAAAAAACCCCAAAGAAAAAGAAAAATAGAGTATCTTTTGTCATCTCTGTGGCTTGCATTTCATCCTTTGATGAATAGGAAATCATATTTTTAATATAATCCCATTTATCAGTCTGTTTTTAAAGGGTTATTGTCATCTGTGCCTGCTTAAGAACAGCAGATGTATAATGCTTTTCTTAAGGTCATGAAGCTACTCTATTTTAATGTAAGGAAGCCCTATTTTTTTTCTTTTATGAGAGAGAGAGGAAGAGGGAGAGGGACAGGGGAAGGGAGAGGGAGAGAGAGAGACAAAGGGATACGACAGAGATAGGTGCTTTTCTATAGGGTCTTGCTATGTTGTAATACCCCTGCCCTAGTCCCCCAATTAGCTAGGATTACAGGCATGCACAGTTATACCCAGCATGTTCAGTGTTCACCCAAGAACCAAACCTGGGCTTCCTATGCAGCCTCCAGCTTCCTAAGTAGCTGATACCTATGTGCCACTGTGGCTAGTTCTGTTTTGTTTGGTTTGTTTTGAAAAATAGGATCTCACGGTGTCACCATCCTCCTGTCTCAGACTCCAAAGCTACTGGAACTGCAGGCTTGTGCCACCACATCCGGCTTTCAGGGAGGGAAAGGAATTGAACCCAGGCCTCCCATGTGATCTCACTTTGCCGAATAACAGCATCAACCAGTATACACTACCATGTCTGGGCCCTCTTTGCTTTTTTTCATTAGATTAAAAATCTACCTGAGGCTTATTTATTTATTTATTTATTTTCACTATGGCATGGGAAAGGCATTTGTATTTAATTTGTTTTCCCTGTGGATACCCAGTTAACCCAGCACCACCTACTGAAAAATTCCTCCTCTTTTCCACTGCTCTGACAAGTCACCGTTGCTCTCAGTCCGGTGATCATACATATGTGGGCCGGTTTCTGCTTTCCGGTCCATTTTATTGTTCTATTTCTCTATCCTAGGACTGATACCACACTCTCTTAATTTCTTGAGCTTCATAATTAGTTTTGATACCCAGTAGTGTGTGTGCTCCAGCTTTGTTCTTATTTAAGAATAGCTTGTTTATTCTTAGCCATTTGCGTTACTGTATACATTTTAAAATGATCTTTTGATAGAATTTTGGTTTGGATTGCGTTAAATATCTAGCCCAAACTGGGAACAAATTAATGTCTTGACAATATAGACCATTTCAATGCATTAATATGGCATGTTCCTCCATTTATTTAGATCTTTCATTTAGAGTTTTTGTATCTCATTATGTTATAAAAGCATTACACATCTTTGCTCATATATATTCCTAGTATTTGAAATTTTTTGATGCTATCATAAAGGTATCTTTAAAAGCATAATTCTCTGATTCTTGCTTGTATATAGAACTTCAATTGAATTTTACATATTGACCTTGTAATCAGTGACTTTGTTTAATTCGCTTATCAATTCTATAGTTCTATGTAAAATATTATTGATTTTCCATGTACACAATTAAATTACCTACAAAACATTTTTTTCCTTTCCTTTTTTTAAATTCATGATAGAGCTTGTACATGTACATGTGTAAGAGAAAGAAAGAGAGTGAGAGAAAGAGGGACAGAGAGAGGGACTCCCCAGAATCTGGTCATGCTGTGATCCCCTTCCTCTAGGTCTCCAGCAGGTGGTTAGATCTTGGGCACTCTCACATGTATCCACTGTGTTTCAGGCTGACTGGGCCAGGTATTCAAACTGTGGTCACTACGTGGGATTCAGCTTCTCTTGAGCAGCATTTTACTACTATAGCTCGGAGCCAGCCTTAATTTTTCTCTTTCTAATCATTATTTTATTTATTTATTTATTGAGAGTCTTTTGCTACAGGTCGTGTGCGCTTGCCAGACAGACAGAGAGACAGAGAGATAGAAAGCGAGAAATCACCCTCCCCCAGGGAGGATGGCCACACCGCAATCCCTTCTCCTCCATTCTCCTCTGGGGATCTTGGGCACACATGCACACGCGCCCAGCGTGAGTTTAAGCCACCAGGTCCGGGACGCGAACTGCGGTCGACTATGTGGGAGTCCAGCGACATAACCATTACGCTAACTGCTGGTCCCGCTGAAGTCCTTTCTTCTCCAATCTTCTCTTGGAACTTTGGCCATGTACACACATGTGCCTGGCATGAGTTTTGAGCCACCGGGTCCCAGACTCAAACCACAGTTGACCATGTGGGCATCCGGCACTTTAACCACCATGCCACCTACAGGTCCTAAGACTTGTAATGCAGTGATGAAGACAAGTGCTGAAGACAAGTGCTGAAGACAAGTGCATCTGTGTCTCATTTCTAGTCTCTGAAGGAAAGCTTTCAGAGTTTGACTGGAATATGATTGCTGTGTTTCGAGAATACCCTTTATCAGACTAAGGAAGTTCCCTTACATTCAAAATTTGCTAAGACTATTTTTATGAATTGATGTTGAATTTGACTAAATGCCTTAAATACCTCTGTACTTCCCTTTCCTCTTGGATCTTGGTCTCATATGTCCTCATTGCCTAAAGAGCTTTTCTTTTTATACTCTATCCAGCTTTTCTAGTTGTTCTCAAACATTGATCTGTTAGTGGTACATCTCCATTGGGAAGTGGTACATTCTAAGTGTACTATTTTTGTCATCCATCTAAATGGTATGAGTAAAACTGTAAACCCCTCGCCCCCGCCCCAGCAACCTATTCAATTGTTACATCTTCTGCCTCTATTGTTTCTGGTTCGTGAGCTTTATGAGTAGATCTTTCTTTTGGTAAGTTTTGCTATTCCCAAGGAGAGGAAAAGCCTACTACTGCTGGTCTATTAATAACTGTATGCATTATGGAGTCACAGTAGAGATATACACTAATATCTTTAAATGCCTAGTTTAAGGGTGTAATCTACTGATTGTTAACTGTTCTTTAAACAAAAGATGAAAACGAAATCCTCAGGAATAAAACGGATATTTAAAAAAAAAAAAGTAAAGAAAAGTTAATAGGAGTGCTTTGCTTCTTGGGTCCCTCAGGAACTTGTCATCATCCTCCTCATCTCTTAGTCATCCCCTTCTTGTGTATAAAAATTGGCAAAATTTTCTGTCACTCCTACTTCTTCTCTAGCAGTCATACGATTTTTCATGTGAAATGAGAGAAAATAAATGTTACTTCTGCAGTCCCTCCAGTCAGTCGTATTAGAAACCATAACCACAGGCTCCATACTTATAAAATGTTAGTCTTCTCATGTGAAAGGTGGTGCTGGCTTTATTTCTAATGAGCAAGATGTCATTAGAATATATCTTGACCTCTCCAGGCCTTGTTATTATCTTCTGAAAAATAAAGTGTTTGGGCTTGTTCCAGGGACAGAATATTTTTTACACAAAGAACTAAGTAATACATATTTTGAACTTTGTGGGCCATACAGTATCAGCTGCAGCCACTTTGCTGTTTTTGATGCAAATAGTCTTTGACAATGAGTAAATAAATGGGTGTTTATTAATAAAACTTTATTTGTGGATACCAATTCAAATTACATACAATTTTCATGTGTCATAAAATACTTTTTCTACCATCTAAAAATATAAAAACTATTCTTAGTGCACAGATCATACAAAACAAAACAAAACAAAACAAAATAGGCAGTAGACTAGATTTGTCCCATGGGTCCTCATTTACCCACTTTTGATCTAGTTGATTTATAAGAGCCATTCCAGAACTCTATGTTAGGCACTGAGATAGTAGACTTTAAAAAAATGTTTTTTTTCTGTTCCACGAACATTGTTCAAAAGGGTTTATTCCTTTCTTTTAGATCAATTAAGAATAAGAAAAAATGGGGGCCAGATGTTGGTACAGTGGTAAAACATGGCACTGTGAGACAGTCCCATATGAAGAGGTTTCTGGTTCAAGTCCCAAGACATCTCTGAGTATGCTGGGCACGTGTTTGCCCATGACCCGAGGCTAGTGTGGATTATAGCGTCAGGACCCCATTGGGGGTTCTCTCTTTCTCTTTCACTAGTGAAATAAATAATAAAAGAAGAAGAACAAGAAAAGATTTTATTTTACCTTTAATTTTTGACCTATGTAATTTTCCTCTGCCTGAAGAACTCCTTTCAAGATTTCTTGCACGGCAGGTCTACTGCTGAATTTCCTGTTTTTGCTTGTCTGATAGTCTTTATTTTTCCTCCACTTTTGAAGGGCAATCTCACTAGATGTAGAATTCTAAGTGCATGTTCTTCTTTTTTTTTTTTTTTTTTCTTTTCAACATTTTAAGTATTTCCCTCCACCTTCTTGTCTGCGTGGCTTTTAATGAAAAGTCCTCAGTAATGCTTATCCTTGTTCTTCTACTGGTAAGGTTCCGGCTTCTTTCAAGATTTCCTCTTTGGTTTTCTGCCGTTTAAATTTTATATGCTTAGGTATAGTTATTCTTTTTTCTGTTTTTATCCTATTTGGCATTTTCTGATCTTCTTGAATCTGTGGTTTATTGTATGTCATTAATTTTGGAAGGTTCTCAATTATTATTTCTTCAAATATTTCTTTTTATTTCTTTCTTCTCTTCCTGAAATACTGATCACATTATGTTACATATTTTAATATTGTTCCACAATTCCTGGATACTGTTTTTTTTTTTTTCTTTTTTTCTTTTTAGCTTCCTCTCTCTCTCTCTCTCCTTCTCTCTCTCCAGTCTGGGAATTTTCTACCGACCTTCAGGTGCATCCGTTCCTTGGCCATTCCGAGTCTATTGACAAGCCCATGGAAAGCATTCTTTATTTGTTATGATGTTTTTTAATTTTAGCATTTCCTGTTTAATTTTTTTTTAAAAACAAGAGTTTCTGTCTCTCTTTGCTTTCATTACTCTTTATCTTTTCCATTAGAACCACTAACACTTTCAATTACATGTATTTTAAATTTCCTGTTAATGTTGCTGATAATTCCAACATCTGTGTTGGGTCTGTCTGCTTTCTTTTCAGAATGTGAGTTTTGTTTGTTTTAGAGCATGGATTTTGTTTTCCTTAGACCATATAGCTAATAAATGCCTGAAGCAGAATTCATACTCCACTGTGTATGCTATTTCTATGATAACTGGAGTGAGGACATAATTTATTATCCATTTCAGGAAAACTGAGAATAACAGAAGGCTATTAATAACTATGCCAGGACAGTAGACCTGGGGCTTGGGTTATGGTTACCTTAACTATAATCCAAAGGCAAAATTTGTTTTTTCTTGCCTTTTAGCATGCCTTGTAATTTTTTGTTGAAAGCTGGACATGATGAATTGGTTAATAGGAACCGAGGTAGACTGGTCTTTACTGTGAGGTTTTATTTAATCTGTCTAGGAGTTGGGCTGTGTTGATGTTTGTTATAGTTGTAGGTGCCAGAGGCTTCAAATTTCCTAGTGCCCTTGTTTTTGTCTCCCCTCTAACTGTTGGGTTTCCTGAGGTACTCCTCCATAGGGAGTTTGTCTCTTGCAGGTTTCGTTGCTATAATATCCTATTATACTCTTGCTGGTGTGGTATAGGGCATTATGAGCAGGAAGGTTCTATTACCATAACATTAGAGGAACTTCCCACTAGCAGATTCAGCAACACGTTCCCCTATAAGGGGAGGGATGATAAAGAACACAGTGGCTTAGATGAGCGATCTGAAGAGGGCATACTTGCCTTCTACTGGCTTCCATTTCTTCCGTGAATGTCTAAGTGAGCCCATCAGCTGATTCTATGTGTTAAGTCTGAGCAAGAAGATATGAGACAGCTAATTCAGAAAAGGAGAAAGCAAACATTTTCAGTTTGCCAGGCAATGTGGACTATATATCACGTTTGTGGTCCTGAATTTAAAACGCAGCTAGTCAGCTTGGTTGTGTGATTTTTCTCTTCACCCCGAAGTGTTCTTCTTGGATCTGAGATTGGAGTTGCCAGAAATTTGGGTTCCATCCTTGTTGGAGTTTGTCTGGACAGTCTGACATCGTAAGGGGGAAGCTCAGGGGTAGAGGGTATTTGCAAAGAAGTGATTCCAGATAATGATAACAATGGAGCCAGTGGTGGGGGCACAGAATGGAGGGTAGCGATGGCTGGTAAAAAGTTGTGGGTTCCATGGATAGAATATCTAAATAAATTTCAAGCATACTTGCTGTGAATTTGCAGAGTGAGTGAGCTGCAGATAGGGAAGTGGACCAAGTGAGCGATGCTTGTTCTGGGATTTGAGGGTGACCACCACTGGTGATGATGAGGCTCAGGATGTGGCTATGTGAGACTGCACTGAGGAGGAAGAAGGTGTGAGGAGGTAAAGGAACTGAGAAACCAGCTTCTTGCTAACACTCTGGTCTTAACGTCTGAAGTGCCAGATTGATGAAGGGGTTAGGATTTGAGAAGAAAGCCTCTGAGAGCTAAAAGCTGGAGTCTTGAGGAATAAAAAGACATAAGCATAGGGGAAGCAGAAAACAGCAGTGAGGATGGGTTAAAGGGACATATCCAGATGGGCTGAGTATCATTAGAGCAGAGATTTGTGAAAGGAGAAGGGAGGGAAATCATTTGAAGCAGCAGTGAGGGCCAGGAGAATGCCAACCCTGCTTCCTGGACTTGAGATCTATAGATGGAGACAACTGGGTGGCAGGAGAGGGAGTGTCCTCAGAAAGGCAGGTTTTTATTAAGGTCACAGGAGATCTAAGTTCAGAGACGAGGTAAAGGGCAGAGTGGATATATTATTTATAGAAAAAGTTCAAAGTGTGGCAAAGTCTGTGGGAATTTAGCAGGGTTGGGGATGTCTAGAGCTGCCTGGAGTTCCGAGCCCTGGTGGGAAAGGGTACCTGGGTAGATCTGAACTGTGAGCAGTGGTTGTGGTCATGAAGACTATGAGACACACCTGCCAGGGCCGAGCACATCTTGTTACATAGCAGACTTTTCAACCCTCCCTCCTCACTTAACTTTTAGGTCCTTTGTTTAATTTAATGTAAGGAAAGCAAAATATTTTTCTTTGTAAGCAGTTTTGGTAGACTAATTTGTTTAGACTGGCAGGCAGGTGTGGCAACTTAGAGAGGATTGTGTTTATATATTAAGGTAGGATCGGTTTGGAGAAGTCAGTTTCACTGATAAACCAGGTAAAAGGATGATGGAAACACTGGTTCATTGAGGCCCTATGAAGTGTCAGGCTTTGCACTAAATATTCTATGTAGGTGATTTCACTGGAGACCAACAGTGACTTGGAAAGATTGTGGGCACTAGTTGCAGGTCTGAATTTTAGTTCCTTGGCTGACAAGTTACTTAAGGTCTCAAATCTCAATGTTCTTAACTGCAGAATGGGAATACAGTCACTCCTCACTTAACAACCCCTGGTTTAATGAGTGCTCAGACTTATGACTAGTTTCCAGTGTGGTAACTCCCCTTCCTCCGTCTTTGCCTTGTTTCTGCAGTCAGTCAGTTTCCAGTGTGGTAACTCCCCTTCCTCCTCCGTCTTTGCCTTGTTTCTGCAGTCAGTCAGTGTTCACTACATGAGGCATTTGCAGTCATGTGAGACCACATATTTTGTTTATAAGAATGTATGTTATTGTGCCCCCATAGTAGTAGTCAGAATAAATAAAATCAGTTATGCCAGATTTATATTGTTGTGTTGTGTTTCTTGTAACTTTCTGGTGCTTATCTAATGTATACTTTTTGTATGAAAAGAATTACGTTCTTGTCACATAGTGTCTATTGAAAAATACATACCCTATGACACCATGACACACCACAAGACATCTGCCTTTAAGTTTCTCTTATCCGCTAGTTTGCTTAATGACCTAGTAGTTAAATGAGAGGTGCCTGTCGTAACATCCACCTATTGTGGTTGCTCTGAAGAGCTACCCATGTGATTCTAATGAGCTGGCAAGGCTGAGAACCATGGCTTTAGGGTGATGAGTGTTCGTTCCATTTTACAGTTGGGGAAACCAAAGTTCAGAGAGGCTAAGTATGTTGCTTATAGTCACACAACATTCAAGTGGCAAAGCTGAGATACAGAGCCAGTTCTTTGACCCAAGGACCTGTGCTTTATTCATTACACAAGTTTCTGCTTTACCACAAGTGAAGCTGAAAGAGTCCCATCTCAGCACGTCTGCCAAGATATTAGGCAACGTAGAATGGCATGAAGGGATCAGGTGAAGGGAGGGCTGGCTCTATGGAATCTACGTCACTGGTTTCCAAATCTGGCTAAACCTCCAAATCACCTGGGGAATGTTTAAACTATAAATCTCCAGGGATCACACTAGGCCTCTGGATCAGAATTTCTAGAGCATGGGAACCAGAAATATGTATATTTAGAAACTCCCCCCAGTTATTTTGAGGTTGCTCGTCTGGTTCAGATCCTTGGACCAGCTTTTGGGAACTATTGAATTCTAACTTATGCTCTGAAATGGTCCAGTAATTATATCCCAGTAGAATATTAGGTGCCTGGCGCTCCACCAAAGTCGGCCTTTAAGGGATGAGCTCCATCACTTTGATCTAAGATCTTTGGTGCTTTACCTGAAACAGACCCTGGATCTGTCACTGAGCATTTGAACTTAGGAGATGTCAAGTTGGCAGACTTTGCTATAAGAGAAAGAGTTATTTGTTCTTCAGAGCTGTTGTTCTTTCTTTCCCCTTGAGGTTCCTGCCTACTCAGTCAGATTAGAGATATATAAACAAGCTTGTACTACTGAGCTAGCACACATCTTGTAATTTTTTTTTTCTGAAGTGCTTAACATTGCTGATGTCAGAAAAAAAGACTCCATTGGGTTTTAATGGGTTGAGGCCAACAATGTGTATTGGGTAGAACATAGAGGAGAGGAAATAACAGCAACAGAAATTCTTATTTAGCCTCTTAAATATTAAGTCTGTGTAATAGTAGGTGTTTGATGACCTTTTCTGCACATTTTACTGAATGGGGTTGGGGGGTGGTGGGCACAGAGAGCGGCAGGCCTAATGCTTCAGCTTTTAGCCCGCGGTGACAAAGATTTTAGTGGCCTTGTAGCATAATTATAGACCACCTCCTCTTAGCTCTGCACCAGAATCACTGAGGAGGTCACTACACGGTTGGAGCTTCCATCTCATGCTCTGAGTCAGAATATCTGAGGATGGGGGATTGGCTTCTCCACTGCTTCTGATGTTGGTGGCCTGGGAATGTTACTCAGCCAAACCCTGGCCTAGAACAAGGTCACTGGTCAGTTCGTACTTTCATTCTGTGCTGGGGCATTTACATGACTTGTTCTATTCCCTCTTCCAAAGCAGCCCTGCATAGTAGGGTGTTCTCATCTTTCAGGAGAAGAGCTAGCAGTTTAGGCTGGGGAAGTCACTTGCCAAAGCATGTAGCGAGACTGGAGCTCAGTTGTGACTCCAGTCTGACTTAAAAGCACCTTCCTTTTCCACATCACTGAGATCTTCCCTTTCTCAGTGCTCAGCATGGTTATCTTCTGGACCCCAGGACTGCCTGTTCCAGAGGTGTGGGTATGATAAAGAAAACCACAGGCACTTGTTGTAACTACAAGTTCCAGATGCAGTGTACGTAACAGCCCTGACTTTCAAAAAACTCGCTAGTCAGTCTGAGTTACAGATGTTCAGTTGTTCTGTAATTCACAGGGTCTCCCTTCACTGTGATTTTTACCCTCCCCACACATTTCTTTTTACCTAAATTGGTGTAAATTCCAGAAGTGGATTCAAGGCTGGCCTATATCAATAAACCCCAGGGGAAATCTTCATGTGTGATTCTACACATTGATCTCTGTGGATAAAGAGCCCTCTTTGTTGGGCTTGTTATTTGGATGAATATTTCAGAAGGCGTATACTGCATCTTGGTGGAATCTTTTCTGGGAGGGAGACAGCGGCAGGGGTGGGTCCTCCCAGC
>NW_006208456.1:113805-115522 GCF_000334495.1 Tupaia belangeri chinensis
GCAGGAATTACAAGCGTGAGACACCATGCCCAGCTCTTTTCTGACAGGGTCTCACTTTGTTGCTCCGAAGAGTCTCGAGCCCATGATCCTTCTACTTCAGCCCTCTCAAGTCCCTGGGATTACAGAAACATACCACTGTGCTTGGCCTTTGGGTTGGACTGAAAATCAAACTGGGTTCTCCAGGGTCCCAACCTATGGAGCACAGTGTCTTAGCAGTATGTGCCACCGTAAAAGAAGATGGTCAATATATTTGCTCAAAGAATAAATGTTGAGTTCCGTTGAACCTAGTGCAGGGCGGGGGCGGGGGGGAGGTACAGGAATGACTTCATGGGGAGGGATGCTGAATCCAATAGGGGGGCACCCTATGACAGTGGTTTTGTGATTCTTTGAGAAGTTTAGCATGAAGACTATCATGAATAGAGGCAATGATCTAGGATATAGGCGGTGACGAGGGAAGGGATCTTGAGCACGCATGCACATGCACTCAATGTAAGTTTAAGCCACCAGGTCTGGGACTTGAACTGTAGTTAACTACATGGGGACATGTTCCCTGCCTTTGCGTACGTGCTCAAGATCCCAAGAGAATAGAGGAGAAGGGATTGCAGCGTGACCATCCCTTTTGAGGGGGTGATTTCTCACTTTCTGTCTCTGTCTTTCTGGCAAGCGCACGTGCCCTATAGCCAAAACCTCTCCAAAGAGTAAGTAAGAAAGAAAGAAATGTGAGGTTCTAGGGAAGAGTCTGAAGGAACTCTAAGGATGCCATACTTCATAGCTAATGTTCAACTCAAGGCCAGTGGTAGCTGAACATGGTTCTGATAGCTAGTTAATTGCAGAGCAGGACCAAATCCAGGTCTTCCATTTTGAGAGTTTTCCACTATACTGGGGCTATGGTTTGTGACAGATATGGGAAGAAATGCACAGAGTGGTAAAGTGACTTGCCCTAGATCACACAGCTAGTTAAGTGGCAGAACTTGAATTCAGACGTATATGTGTCTGATTACAAAGGCCGGATTGCAGTTTAGCACTAAGCTATATTGTCTCTTTTTGGAGATTGCGAAATGTCTTAGCACATTTTCAGTATTCCTTTTTTTTGTTAGCTATGAGTCATTATAGGAAAATAATAATATTGTATTTTAAAAGTTTATGTATTGGGACCAGCAGTTGGCATAATGGCTATGTTGCTGGACTCCCATGTAGTCACCTGTGGTTCGAGTCCCAGACTCGGTGGCTTAAACTCACTCTGGGCGAGTGTGAGTCCATGCCCTAGATCCTGAGAGGAGAATGGAGGAAAAGGGATTGCGGCATGGCCATCCCCCCTGGGGGTTGATTTTTCACTTTCTGTCTCTCTGTCTCTCTCTGTCTTTCTGGCGAGCGCACGTGCCCTATAGCAAAGACAAACAAACAAACAAAAAACTCTCAAAAAAATAAAGTTTGTGTATTTATTTCATCCATGAGAAAGAGAGACAGAGACAGACAGCATCCCTGACAGTGTCTTGATACCATGATCCACCTGAAGTCTTAGCCAGCCCCGGATAACGGGCATGCCAGACCTGTATACTGAGGGAGGTATCTGGGTGTGAACCCAGAACCTTTTCATGTGAGTCAGCCTTGCAGTGAATTGTGTTTTATTGCTGTCCCACCATGTCTGGCCCTAAGGAAAGCAATAATATTAATATCCTCTCTATTTTTAAGAAGTTTATTTACTTATTTTGAGCAA
>NW_006208456.1:115553-189569 GCF_000334495.1 Tupaia belangeri chinensis
GGAAAGAGAGAGACAGACACACAGGGACTCTGGACAGGGTCTTGCCATGCCATGATCCTCCTCTCAGGCTTGCACCCGGCCAAGGTCAAGGGCATGCCCTGTGTGTTCAGTGTGTCCTGGGAACTAAACTTAGTGCCCTCCCATATGGCTCCAGCATTGTGCAACAGCACTTCACAGCTGGGGCCACACACTGGACCAACTTTCTAGTGAAAAGCACGAATGTGTTGTCAGAAAAGCATTCCTGTTCTTCAAATACTAAAACCAAAGCCCCTGAATTATTTATTGTGTGAATAAGCATGTGGTATATAAATAAATGAATATATATAGTATTTAAATAAATGAATATACATTTGTAGGTATATCAATAAATGAAGAAGGTTCTGTTTACCTATACCACTAAATTTAAAACATTTCTTTTTATTTATATTGTACTTCATTGAAAAGAAATATTTTATACCATATTATAATGAATGAAAATCTAGTCCTTTAACTTCACAAACTCCAGCTTTATAGTCACTGAATTTAATTAGCAAATTCTTACCTAGAAAGGTTTCACATGCAGTTCTTCCTAACGCCTGTTGACATATGGACTAGTAGGTAGCTGTGTTACTGTTTTGGAAATGAGTCTTTCAGTGGCCCAGCTGTGGTGGCACAGTGGTAGCCCAAGACGCTGCAATGCTGGAAGTTTGAGGTTCGGTCCCCAGGTTGGCTTTTACATGCTGTATGCGCGCAGGTGCCCATGATCCTGGCTGGCTGGGAGGCTGCAGGGATCGTATATGAGACCCTTTTGAGGGTGCTTTGTTTTCCCCACTCTCTTTCTCTGTCCCTCATGAAATAAATTAACCTAAAAAAAAGAAAGTTATTCTTTATAACACAGAATGTTTTTCTATGTTTCAGAAAAACACAGGGCTTGTCTGAGTTTCAAAACAAGTTGGTAGAGGAACCAAAAACAGAAGCATTTTCTGAATACTAGAGTCACTAAAATTCCTAAGGCAGAGACTCTCTGCATTCACGTAGTGGTTTTAAGCCCAGACCGGGGCATGTCAGCCTGTTTGAACCCCAGAAATGGTGCTGTTTGGAGGGGGCGGCTGGGAAAGACAAAGGAAGGGCTGACAGGTTTGTTTCTGGGTCATTTCCAATCTTGCTGTTATAATGCAGTTTTCTAGATGAGAGAGAACGTGCTCATTAAAGTGAAAGTGTTTATTTTAAAACAAGGCAATGGAAACCTGGAAGGCTCCATTCGATAGATAAGTGAGCATATGTAAGGGGACTCAATTTTTGCTTTTCATGCTCTGTCATATTCTGCATTAAGGCAGAGGGGTAGGCAACTAAGTAGTTGTTTAAAAATGTGCAGTATGTTGTTCATTTAATTTTGAAAGCCACCGATTAGAATAATAATCAGTGTTTCCATGTAGTACCATATTCATAGACATACTGATATTATAGTGGGTAGAGATAATAGAATAATGCTCTTTATCTCTTCATGTAATCTAATTTTAAAATACATTCTAATTCATAAATGATGAAGAAAGAAGGCAGCATTATGCAAAGAGGGTATTTTGCGAAGTTAAATCCTTAGCATAAAGTGATGAATTCCTGTCTCTGTCCCATCGTCCACCCAACTTTGTTTTTTATGGAATGACCTTTGCTACCAACTTACTGTATAATAAAATGTTGCCTGAGTTTTTAGTTTAGATTTAAATGGCCTTTTCTGTCAAGTATGGTATTTATGAA
The DNA here is from genome assembly GCF_000334495.1 of Tupaia belangeri chinensis. Lineage (NCBI taxonomy): Eukaryota > Metazoa > Chordata > Mammalia > Scandentia > Tupaiidae > Tupaia > Tupaia belangeri. Next base: position 117,288 of record NW_006208456.1, read on the forward strand.
AATTTCTTTGATGGAAAGCCTATGACTTTTGTGCAAATAACCCAGGCAGGCCGTTAGATTGGTAATAGTATTTGCATAGGACTTTTATGGCTTGATTCCATCCTTTCACACTTAGCTTATTTGACTCTTACCTGTGCGGTACTTGGTGGAATCCGCACTCACTTTACTGATGAGGGCAAGCAGAAAGTGCCTGTGTGTTCTCTCAGCATAAGGCAGGTGTTCAGCGTATTCATTTAAGAGGGAAGTTAATGAAGGGAACCCAACAGGTTATTTAACTTGTTCAAGGTTATACAGCTATTAAAAATGGTGTCACACCAAGAATTGAACTTGCTTCTTTATTCAAAAATTTCATATGCTTGTCATTATCTCACTATTATCTTTTCAGGCTTTTAAAAAGACCAAATTAAATATATTCAATTTTTCTTAATTGAGATGGAATTCACATAACATATCAACCATCTTAAAGTGTATAATTTTGTGGCTTTTGATAATTTCACAGTATTTTACAACCGTCACCTCTATGTAGTTCCAAGATATTTTCATCATCCCTAATGAAGACCCCATGTCTATTAATAAGTCACCCTTGGCCTTCCAGCTTCTAGCCACTACCAATCTGTTTTCTGTTTCCCTTTCTTTTTAAAAGTGTATCATGTATTTCTTCTATAAGTATGAGAGACACAGGAATAGCATCCTCCAAAAGATCCTGATGCCATGATCTATTCCAGCTTCAGCCAGCCCATGGCATCGGTCAAGTGTAGGGCTCTGTGTACTCAAGAAGGTCTCTTGATGCAATCTGGAACCTTCCCTTGTGGGTCAGCCTCTCAGAGCATAATGTTTTACTGCTGTGCCACTATCCAGTTTCCTGTGTCTTTGGGTTTACTTATTCCACATATTTCTTATAAGTGAATTCATATGTAATAGGTGACCTTTTCTTTCATTTAGCATAATGTTTTCAAGGTTTATCTGTCTTGTAGCATATCTTTGTGCATTATTCTTCTTCAAGGCTCAATAATATTCCATTGCATGAGCGTGCACTTTTTTGTTTATCCATTCATTTTGTTTTAATTGCCAGGTACATGTGTGTTCACCAGAGAGAGAAAGAGACAGAAAGAGACAGAGATGGGGGTTGTGGGTAGAAAGCATCCCTCTCCCCCCATGGGGTGTGATCATGTTCCTTCTCCTCTGTTTCTCCATCCTGTCACGGTTTTGGACATGCACACACTTGTGCCCACTATGTTTTTTCAAACTGCCAGGGCTGGTGGTTTTTTTTATTTGTTTGTTTGTTTTTTTTGGAGAGATTTTCGCTGTAGGGTGCATGCGCTCACCAGACAAACAGGGAGAGACATAGAGACAGAAAGCGAGAAATCACCCCCCAGGGGGGATGGTCACGCCGCAATCCCTTCTCCTCCATTCTCCTCTCGGGATCTTGGGCATGCACACACACGCGCCTGGCGTGAGTTTTAAGCCACTGGGTCTGGGACGCGAACCGCGGTCGACTACGTGGGAGTCCAGCGACATAGCCATTATGCTAACTGCTGGTTCCTACTAGGGCTGGTGTTTGAATTGCAGTCTGCCATGTGGGATCTGGCTCCTTTACACACTAGACTATGGGGCCAGCCCTATCCATTCATCCATTGATGGCCATTTAAGTTGTCTGTCCCATTTGGCTGTCATGAATATGCTGCAGTAAAGTAAAAATACTGGTATACTAGTATTGGTTTTCAGTTCTTTTGGGCATATACTTAGAAGTGAAACTGCTGATCATTTGATAATCCTATGTTTAACTTTTTAAAGAACCACTAACCTGTTTTCTATAGTGACTGCACTACTTTACATTCCTATCAACAATGTATAAGAGTTCTGATTTCCTCATATTTTTTCCAACACTTGTTATTTGAGGTTTTTAAAAATGTATTATAACCATCTTAGTGGATATGAAGTGGCCTCTCTTTGTGACCTTGATTTGCATTTCCCTTATATTTATTTATTATTTTAGATAGAATCTTGAGGTCAGGATCCTCCTGCCTCAGTCTCCCCGCTGGGTCTACAGATCTGTACTATCATGCCAGATTTTTTAGACAGGGTCTCACTGTGTTGCCCAGGCCTGGCAAGAACTCTTAATCCTCTTGCCCGAGCCTCCTAAGCACTAGGATTATAGGTGCCCACCATAGCACTTAGCCTTCAACTTAGACAAGGAACTAAACCTGGACTTCCATATGGTCCCAGCCTGTGGAACCTGGCATCTTAGCAGTGTGCACAATGGCCTCTGGGGTATATTCATATTTAAATGCATAGACTTAATCTTAAAATGAGCTTTGGTCAAACAAAATCAACATCAGAATGATTGGCTTCATGTGTCTTTAGGATATTATTATGTCGTTGGAAAAGTCATGATGCATTTTTGCATAGAAAAATTTTCCAACAACCTAATATTTAAGACTGGCATATATTCACTCTTAGGATATAGAAGTCTGAACTGAAAATAAAGAATACATTGGTTTGAGGTTAGAAAAATGTATGTAAGACCACAATCATCCCCTAACATTTTTAAATACCTTTTACATTAATGCGGAAAAATAAGAAAACTTATTTTGCTTTCCCTGCACCTGCCATTTTTTTTTAATGACACCTGCCAAAAGATGCTTCTTGGTATTTCTAAGTTTTCTTTATATACTTCCTTCGTGATTTAATCATCTATTCATTTATTTTTACAGTGTGAGTGAAGACACTCAGGATGGCTCAGGGACCTGGGGACCAACGGGCAGTGGGGATTGCTGATCCGGAGGAGAGTTCTCCAAACATGATCGTCTACTGCAAAGTAAGGCAAATGGTTAAATGCTTTGTGCACTGGCTGTGTGTCTGTTTGTGTTTTGCGTAGGGTTGGCTGATAGTTGACAATGACACAAATGTTTTCTGCCTAACTGCTGTGACTCACAAATGAGTATTTTCTTCTCAGATCCTCTGACTCCAATTCTAAAATTCAAGGAAGTTAAGTTTTATCATTTGTGAACACTCGGTATTGAACACTTGTAAAATATTTTGCCAGTTAGTTTTTTTTAAACCTAAAGGTTGCCTAAGCAATGCAGATGGAGTTGTATTCTCCTTCAGTGGAAGACCTTAATGTAATAGTTATTAACTGAATGTTCTTTAAATGCAGTATACACAAGATCTTGGTTAGAGGTTATGGGAGACAAAGAGTGGTGTCTGTATATGTATCGATGGTTGGCAATTGGTAGGAGACATAAGATGTGCACAAAGAACTCTGTTATAGAGTCTAAGTGTTAATTTCTAAAATAGAGGTGCAAGTTGAGTGTTATATAAACTCAGAGGAGGAGGCCAGTTCTCCTACCTTCAGAAGTCAGGATGGACTTGCAGAGAAATGGTCTTTGAACTGCATTTTGAAGGATGAGTGGAATTGCTTCATGGACAAAGCACAGAAGGAGAACATTCCAGGTGATGAGTTGTGTTCAGCAAAGGCACAGAGCAACCAGATCTGGTTCACTTGGTGGTATGATGAGCAACAGGACTAAATGGAGGTAACACTTCAGGGAGGAGTCAGATTTTAGAGTGTTAAATTATTGGCCATCTAATCATGAAAAACTTTTGTGATAGGTGTTGTAAAATCAACATCTCTTTGGAATTATGACTCCTGCCCCATTGTGTCAAATGAATGATTAAGACAGCATAAGGGCTCTAAGTGAGATATCCCTGTAGGAGAAGGTTAAGGAGGACACTGATCTGTCCTGGGGCGTGTCCTTCAGAATTTAGAGGGGTTAGCATGAGGGATCAGTCTGAATTAAAAACGACTTGAGAATGGATTGAAGATGGAATTGGGAGGTGAGAAGACTGTCAAAGATAACTAAGTTTTTGATTTTGGGTGATAGACATTGATGCTATTAATTCAAATAGGAACATTCTAAAGAATTCATCTAGAAGGAAACAAGGTACACAATTTATTTTTATACATGTTGAATTACAGGAAATACTTGTTTCTTATTATATACTTCCATAATGTTTGTGTGCATGTGAAAATTTAACCTGTGTTATGTATTCATAATGAAATGAATTAATGTTCATTATTTCATTAAATATTTATCTTCTGGGTTCTATGTATTCTGCAAGACTCTGAGTTCAATCTGTGTTAATCATATGGACAAAATTGAGCTAGATAGTCCAGGATGATCGAAATGGTAAATTTTTCTCTTGTCTTTGTAAAATTAGAGCTCTCAAATTTCTTTTGCCCTGAGTGCAAAATTTTATAAATTTTTGCTTTGCAAGAGAATCTTTGGCTAACCCATCTCTAAGAGTGATGCCTATTAAATTGTATTAAAATAAAAATGGATTAATGGGGTTAAGCAATTAGTGAATCATACAGAAAAATGAACAGATGTTTACTTTCGGTTACTTTTTTAATCCACCCCAAAGGAAACCCTGTGGCATGCTGGTAGGATCATGGACTTTAGAGTCATACCTGAGTTAAAAATTCTAACTTTACTACTTCCTAGCAGTGAGAACTTAGGTTAGTTTATTTAATTTTACTGAGGCTCAGTTTTTTTTTCTTTCTTTTTTATCATCTATACAACAGCAACAACAGAAAACTGAGAGGAAGGTTACTGTGAAGATCCATTTAGATAAAGTGAATGAGGTGTCCTATATCTTACTTGACCCATATGTGGTCCATAATGAAAAAATTTTATCTTTAAGTCTTTTTAAAAAAGATTTATTTATTTATTTATGCATGTATTTATGTATGCATGCATACATGCCATAGGGTATGTGTGCTAGCTGGAGAGTGTGAGACAGAGGGAAAGTGAGAAATCACCTCACAGTGGGGATGGCCGTGCTGCAATCCCTTCTCCATTCTCCTCTCAGGATTTTGGGCCTGCATGCACATGCACCCAGCATGATTTTCAAGCCGTCAGGTCCAGACTTGAGCCACGGTGGGCCATGTGGAAATCCAGAGCCTTAACCATCACATCACCTGCTGACCCCTTATCTTTAGGTCTTTGAGATATTTATTTTTCTTTTATCTTTGGTCCCTCTCAAAGAAGGACTAAATTATAAAATGGATAAATCCTTGTGCCATTAATAAGTTGACTAAATACATTCAGCGAGATTTTTTTTATAACTAGGAAAACAATACCAATATTTTTAATATTATTCAAGGATTGTAAATACATGGATTAGTAAAGGCTAATAGGAAATGTAAAGGTCATGCCACTGAACACCTTATACTAGAGTGCTTGGTGTTACATTGAAAGGAAAAAATCTTCCTACAGGTTTGTGAAAACTTGATTTTCCCTTTTTAAGTGGTAATGGGGCTCTTTTTCAATTTAATTTAGAGGTAAACTTGTCAACTGCTATAGTTCTTTAGAGAAATAAGCAATAGTATTGGAAATACATCTTACTTCCTTGTGACAAATTTGTGTGGGAGGGATGTATATGCTCATGTTATTTGCTATAGTCATTAATTTCTGTAAAAGGGTCATTGACTCTATTTAATCTATTAGAAAGAAGGAAGGTGCACTTATTACATTTTGTGGATCCAGGCCCTGGAATCATTTTTAACCCAGTTAACATGACTTACTTAAGCCATAGCTGGACTTGAACCATGGGATATTCACACAGTTTTCTACTCCCAGGGCTGTAAGCTGGCCTTTGGCCGTGACGAAGAACTTAGTCACCTTAGGACATTATCCTCAAGGTATCAGTAAAGGCTGAATCTGGACCAAGGTCAGTTCAAAGCATTTTCTATGGAAGATGTTTTGTGTAGTCACTTCTCAAGGTTTTAGTCATATAACCAAACCTTTTGTTAGATATCTACAACTAAAATTTACATTTAAAAAATATTGCACCTTCATTTTTGTTTTCTTCCTCTTATTCGTTGATTCATTCTTTTGTTGTCAGGTGTTTTCAGTGTAAGATTTCTGCTTGGATTGTGTTGTGTTGATTCAGATGCTGACATTTAGAGGGCCAAATCCAGAGAAATGGAACTTCTGGTGAACTTCTGTGTAATAAGTGGGATGATTATTGTCCACGTTGTTGTGACTTTTAAATGCCATTTAGGATGGTAACCTGATGCCATGTGAGTAATGGTGGGTAGGATTCTTAAGCCCACACTTTTCAGAATACTCATTTTCTTTTCATGTGTTCATGTCACTACCTGTGAGAAGTTGTACTTTCCCAAGGTATGATTTATTTTTGACTTGAGCAGATTTTCTAATTTAGTTTTTCATTCTTCGTATTCACATTTTGAATTGGAGATGTATATGAAAAAAAATGTATTGGTCACCACCAAAGATCTATTTAAAATAAAACCTTAATTATTCATTAAGACACTCAGATCTCTTAATCATGTTTGAAATGTTCCTGGGTCCTAAGGATCCTGAGTGATTACATTGTGAAAATATTGTGAGTCAGATCTTGGGTTTTCATGCTTATTCTAGGAGACTGACTTGGGTTGACTTTTCACATTTGTAATGCCAAAGGTTCCTCTACATGCTGTTATTCTTGTTTCTTGGTAAAGGTCTTCTAAAATGTTTACCTTCTTTTATAACCTGAAATGTTTCTGAATAAGAATAAGTGGTTTCTGATTTTGTTTGATTCTCTGAGTGGTTTTAACAATATCTTTTGACCAGCTACCAACTAGACTGGTAATTTGATTTAGTAGAACTCTAGGCTCTGAGATGGTGGGTGGACAAAGAGAAAACTGTAGCTTGCCATGACCCTGGTTGGGTCAGGAGGTAGTACAATGTGAGGAAAGGTGCCAGACAAGGAGCTGGCACTCTGGATTACTGGCCCCAGCTTTGGCTTTCATTGCTGTGGCTTGTCAGATGGGGAATCTCTTCTTTCTGACTCTCTTGCTTTGTCTTTCTTTCTCCTTTCTTCCCCACCTTACTTCCTAAATATGAAATACTTCTAACACAAAAAGAATATGACCATGTGAAGTATAAAGAAGGATAAAACAATGAACTCAGTGCTCACCATTAAAGTAATAAATAAAATGGCGCACTGGCTTCATTTCTTTAAAGTGAGGAAATTGGTTTAAATAATGTGCAAAGATTTTTCTGCAATGATTTCAAAGTTTTATTCTGTAAGCCTTTAGTCTTCCAGAAATTAATACATTTATCTGATATTGAAATAATATTGTGATATTCTATGCTGTTCAAAGGTCTTTAGAACTTTTCTGGAAATGTTTTGGGTAATTGCAAATATATAAACTGGATTGAGATTAAACCCAATTTAATTAGGCAGTAAAAGAAACATTCACCCATTGTTTTTAGTCATTGGCTCTCTTTCAGCTGGAATTTGAGTCTTGCCTTTTTGTTGCTATGATATACGAAGGTCACTTTCCATTATGATCTAGGACTCTGGAAGTCTTGGGCAGAAGTTGGTTTAGACCTGCTTCCAGAAAGTAAATGCAGCACTATTTTAGTTACATAGGCAGTGGTATGCAACAAAGAAGGCGAGATCTATCCCCAAAGGGACAAACATATGAAGAAAGATTGGAATAGGATGTTTTGAACTTCGTAGAAGACAATGGGAGAAGCCAGCATTACTGAAGAGTCTGGGAACCAGTGGATCCTGGTGACCAAGGCATGAAGAGGATTAGAAACTATTTAACCAGCAAGTACATATTGAATGGCATTTGTGTGTCAGATACTGTTAGATGCTGAGAATGTAAGATGAAGACGAAATCCTGAATGAGCCTGTAGGCCAGCTAGGGAGAAATGAGGAACTAGACAATCTCAGAGTTAGTTGAAGCAAGTTTGTAGAGAGCGGTCTGGGAGGAGGTAGAAGGCTCATGTAGTTCACATAAGGAGGAGGGCATGTTAATGGCAAAGATACTCAGGGCCTGCAATCTGCCTTAATTTTTGAAAGACAAATAGGAATTATCCTGGAAGAAAAGGACAGGTTAGAAGACAGAATAACTAGTACATGTAATGCTGTATATTGAGTTCTGGAAACTTCAAGTGGTCATTCTCATGGAGCTACATTTTTGTGACGAAAGACTGAAAAAACTAGATAGGTAGATTAGGGCTAAATCGCAAAAGACTTTATGTGTCATGACAAGGAGTTTGGGCATTGTACAGGTATCTTCCCTTTCTGACTCCATACTGATGCCTACCCATCTACATGGTGCTCTCAGCCCCAGAAGGCTAAGCCAAATAGACCCTGGTTACAGGGCTCCTGGGACCGCTGGTTTCATTGGAGTTTTGGGAGAGATGAGAAGACCAGAGAAGAGCAAAGCTAGGGTATTTCTTCCCCTGTTCCCTCTCTGTAGGATCATGTGCTGGTTGTACCCTTTGACTGAAGATCATTGCTTCTCTCAAGGCAGACTTCTCTCTTCTTCTGGGTCCTAATACATCTTTCCTTTATCCCTTGGGGTGATTCTAGTTATCCATTTCTGTGTAACAAAATAACCCCAAACATAATGACTTAAATATAACATTTGTTATATCCCAGTTTCTGTGGGATAGTAATTCAGGTGCAGATTGGGGAGTTTCTGGCTCAGTGTTTCTCAAAAGTCTACAGTCAAGATTTTGGCTGGGATTGCATTTTCATCCAAAGTCCAAGTGGGGAAAGGTCCAAGCTCACTTATGTAGTTTTTGGCTGGATTTAGTTCCTTAAGGGCTGTTAGAACGACAGCCTCGGCTTCTCATTGGCTGGAGGCCACTCTGTGTTGCTTGCTACATATGTCTCTCCACAGAGCAGCTCACAACATGGCAGCTTATTTCATTAGAGTGAGCAAGTGAGAAGAGGCAAAAACGGAAGGTGGGGATAGAAATCTTAGTCTTTGTACAAGGGCATGAAGAACAGCATTCAGTACAGTCCAGGAAATAATTGTGGGCCACTTGAGAAATCATCTGTCACACAGTTCTGCACCCACTAGCCAGGGATTCCTGGGTGTTCCTTTATGGTTTCTCAGTGCCCTGATACTCCTATACAGTCAATCCTTCAGGAAATAAATTTTCCTTGAATTGTCTTAAAGGTGCCATCTGTTTACCAATATGGGCACTCAGTTAACAACTGAGCTCTGTTCCTACAACTAGGTTGTTAAGCAATTTGGTCTATAAGCAAGGAGCTTTAAGGTGGACGTCTTGTGGCGTGTTGTGGTGCTACAGGGTATATAATTTTCAATACATATCACATGACATCACACTAAAATAATGTGATTCTATCTATAAAAAAAGTGGATATTATTACAGATAAACACTAGAAAGCAATAAGATATATCAAAATACAATAGATATAAGTCTGGCCTAATCATTTTGACTTATTCTGAATATTACTATCGGTACACCAAAAAATGCAAACTGATAAATGAAATATAAATTCATGCACGATTGTGAATGCTTTTGTCGTGAATTGTAACTGATTGCAAGAATGAGACAAAGACCGAGAAAGGGAATTACCCACTCTAAGAACTGGTCATACATCCAAGCAGTTTTTAAACAGGTAGTTCATTAAGTGAGAAGTGAAAAGTGGCTATAAGTCCTGTACTCTTGTAGATATTTTTAAACATTTTTTAGGCTTTTTTTTTTTTTTTTCCATAGGGTGCTTGTACTTGCCAGAGAGAGACAGACACAGAAAAAAGGAAAGTGAGAAATCATCTTCCTGGGGTGATGACCATGCTGCAATCTTTTCTTCTTTCATTCTCCTCTCAGGATTTTGGACACACATGCACATGTGCCTGGCATAATTTTCAAGCCTCTGGGTCCAGGACATGAACCTTGGCTGGCCATCTGGGAGTCTAGCACCTTAACCATTATGCTACCTGTTTGTTGGCCCCACTCATGTCGGTATTATACCACAAGCAAAGAGAAACATTTGAGGCCCAGTCTGGTGGCATAGCCAGTAGCAAACTGAACTGCAGTGCTAGAAATCCTCATGGTCTGAGGTGGATTCGAATCCCAGGTCAGCTTGAAAGGCGCTCTGGGTGTATATGTGTGCCTAAGAGCCTGGCAAGCTGGAGGGTCAGGGAAAGGAAATTGTGGGGCAACATAGCCCTATTGAGGTTTCTTCTCTCTCTCTTTCTTTTTCTCGTTCTCATATACTCTATCATGAATAAAATAAAAACAAAAGAAAGAAACCTTTGAGACCCTACTGTTCTTAATAAGAAAATTTCCCATGAAAGGATTTGAAGCAGGGGCGTCATATGCTCAATGTGAAGAACAGGATTTGAAGCAGGGCAGTCAATGTGGAGGTTTAATGTGGTGCCAGTGTGGAGGGAGGTTTAAGAGAAATGGTAGGACTGTAGGCAGGAGGACTGTTTGGAGAATTTACAGGAATTCCAGTGAGGAAAATGACATTTAAATTAGTGGCAGTGATAATATAAATTGAGATGTGTTTGAGAGATAGTTAGGAGGTGGAATGAACAAGATATGGCGACTGATCATATGTGTTGAGTGTCTGAGGGTGACAAGGAGGAATGTGACAAAGTCTTCTCACTAGATTTTTACCTGAGAGTTCTCAGAAAATTTTTTGGCAACTGGACTGGGGAGAAATGTTTTCATATTGAAATGTTCACTTTGTAAGCTAAATAATGTGATTGAATGTATATTTAAAAAAAAAGAAATAAAAGAAAAATTTTGGGTACAAAATTTTAAACCAAATGTCCACAGAACTGGATTACTTGTTCCTCTTTTCCCTGTATGTAGATAAACTGAGAGTGCCATGGAAAGAGTATGTAACCGGACTGGGTATCTGGGTGTTTATTTTGGGTAGACCACTAACTGATGTTTAGCCATTCATACGTGGATTCTACTTTTTGTAAAGTCCCATGCTGTCATTTTTGACGTGAGGGGTTAGGTAGGCTGGGTGATCTCAAAAATATTCTTCAGTTTTAACATTTTAGGGATTTTATATTCTAAAATAAAGAAATTCACATTTAAAAAAAATTTTTAAGAGCCTGCTTTGCTTTCTTTTAAATTTTCTTCAAGAAGTTAACCTGGGCAAAACTTTAGAAACAGGTAAATCAGAATATTTAAAACAAATGCTTCTTGATCTTGCACATTTAGCTGCGTTTTCTTTAACTCTTTTTTTTTTTTTTTTTTTATTTTCAACATTAAACAAAATTCCCAATGACTAATTTCAGAGAGTGTTCAGGGTAACTAATTTAATTGTTCAGTCTGCATTTTAAGATTCCTTTCATTAAAAATTTGGAGGTTGTTTATTGCCTTAGGAGAAAAAAAATAAAAAAAACTGTTCTGTTTTCCTTTCCCCTTAGGATTAGACTTGCTGGAAGAGAAGCTTCCCATCATATTATCTTGGTTGGCAGGAGACAGGAGTGTGGGCAAGTCCCAGACCAGTAGTATCAGAGACCACAGATGAAAGGGATGTATTTTTAGTGTGTGGAACAGCTCAGTGTGGTTTAATATGATGTGTTTCTATGAATACGACTTTCTAATTTGAAATGCCTTTGGTGTGTTTAAGGTTTCATTTCATCTTTGCAACTTTTTTCTTTCATTTCATTTCAAAGAGTTTAGGATATTACATCTTGGCAGACAGTTGATCACTTTTGCCAATGACCTTCTTGTACAGTATTTGTACACTGTAAAGAACATGAATGGTCATTGAGTGAATTCCCAATTGGCAGAGTTTTGAACAAGAAAAATGGAAAACTAAGAGGTATCTGTGAAAGGAAAATAAATAATTTTAAAATTTCTGGAAGATGAGAAGGTTTATTTTTAAAAATTCTGTTAGTTTGTCAGTACAAATTCAAGTAGCAAATGGATAAATCTTGTGATCAACATTCTCAATTCTAAAAATGTATTCTAATGAGGAAATAGGGAAAACATACAAAGTTATAAATACGCGGACACACATCCCTCCACCCCAAAAGAATACTGGTAGCTCAGTTGTAGATAATATCCAAAAGATTGGATATAAACCAAATTTCTACTGAAAAGGATCTAGTTAAATAATTCATATTTAGAATGATTTCACAGTTAGTTTACTGAATTTCTGGTCTGGTAACCCTAATAACTGCCTGAAAGGAAGATGGTTATGGATATTCTAGAATTTGATGAGAATGAATATTTTTTATTTTTAAAATCCTACAAGAGTTTATCATTTAAAAATAGTTTTTATTATTTAAATATGATGGTTATATAGATATAGTAAGATGATCTTTTCTATTCCTCTTTATTTATATTTTTGATATCTCTGTGCTTTACATTTGGGATCATTTTTCTTTTGTCTAAAGAACTACTTTCAGAATTGTCTTTTGTGCTTATCGGTTGAAGATAAGTTCTCTTAGTTTTTGTTTGTCTTAATTTTTTTTATTCATTTTTTAAAAGTGCGTTTCTTCTAGAATCAATTTTAAATTGCCAGTTATTTCTTCCCACACTTTGATAAGTGTCATTGTCTCTTGGTTTCCATTGTTTCTGTTGGAAAGTTAGCTGTTTTATTGTTGTTCCTTTAAATGTACAGGCAGTTCCCCAAAGTCAATTGTTTGACTTTATTGGATTTTTCAACTTTAGATGTTTCTTCAGAAGTAACCTCATTGTAAATCAAGGATCATCTGGACTTACAGTGGTTCAACTTATGAGTTTTCAATTTTATGATGTGTTTAGTAAGGTATTAAATGCATTTTTCACCTTACAATATTTCTGAATTATGATAGATCTACTGTAAGTCGAGATCTATCATAATTTATTATGTAATTTATTTTTTTCTTTGGCTGCTTTTTTTTTTTTTTTTTTGAGAGTTTTTTGCTATAGGGCTCGTGTGCTCTCCAGAAAGAAGAGAGAGGCAGAGAGACAGAAAGAGAGAATCACCCCCTGGGGAGGATGGCCACACCGCAATTCCTTCTTCTCCATTCTCCTCTTGGGATTTTAGGCACAAACACACAAGCGCCCAGTTTGAGTTTAAGCCACCAGGTCCAGGACTTGAACTGCGGTCAGCTACATGGGAGTACAGCGATATAGGCATTACGCCAACTGCTGGTTCCCATTTAAGGTATCTTTTGCTTTGAGAAAGAAATAGTGGAGCTGGTCCGCACCTCTTAGTCTTTTAATCTGTATCAGCAGTATATGTATTAATCTAGGCTTGATTTAGGGTATATGTTGTTTTATGTTGCCCTACAATCTCCAAAGCATTAGTCTGTACCTTAATATGTCATCATCATAATTTTAAAGGTTGTATAACAATCAGTTACATGGTTAATGTAGCAAAATGTAAGTAGTGTTTGTGTTACTATAACATGTGAACTTTCTATTTTATTTATTTTTCTTAATCTTTATCACCTGCTGGACTAATTCTATTACCTTTTTCTTTCCTCTTCCCCCACCACCTCCTTTTCTTCCCTCTTCTTCCTGCTCCTCCTCTTTTTCTTCTTGGTTTGTATTCCTATGTCAAATTTGGATATTGTTTTATAATTAATATTGGAGAGTATTAGATATTCCTGTATTCAGACATCACCTCCTTGGTGAACTCTGACCTCCAATTTTTGTCCCTTAAGCTCCACGAGAATGCTAAAAGCTCCCTTCAGCATCTCAGTTGTAACTTTTGCTTAAGAAATTGGCAGACCAGAAGAAAGCATAGTGGTTAAGGTACTGGACTCCCATATGTCTGAATGTGGTTCAAGTCCCAGACCTGGTGGCTTGAAAATCACTCTGGGCACATGTGCATGTGTGCCTCAGATCTCAAGAGGAGAATAAGGAGAAGGGATCATGGTGTGACCATCCTCCCTGCCCCCCAGGGGTTATTTGTCACTTTCCTCTTCACTGTCTCTCTGTTTCTCTGGCAAGCACATATGTCCTATGGCAAAACACTTTAAAAAAACAAAAAAGAAAGAAAGAAAAGAAAAAGAAATCGGCAATGTCCTTAAAGGAAGAAACAGCTCTAGTTGCTTCTTAATTTTCTTCTTTCAGATCATGGCTTCACAAATTCTTACTCCCTTGGTAGTCTTCAGTGCCTTCAAATATATTTAATAGAATACTTCTCAGCCTTTCTGGATGCTCTCAGCAGGAGAGTTATTCTGAAACATCCAGTTAGCCATTGCCAGAAGTAGAACTCCAGAACATAGTCTGTGAAAGAAGATGGAGCTCTCTCTTACAGCCTCAGTTTGCTCTTCAAATATTTTAGAAGAGACATTTCCTGAGAGTCTTACTGGCCCAAGGGGATGGCTATACCACAATCCCGTCTCCTCCACTCTCCTTCTGGAATTCTGGGCACACACACACATGCACGTGGTGTAATTTTCAAGCCACCAGATCTGGGACTTGAACTGTGACTGGCCATGTTGGAGTCCACTGTCTTAACCACCAGGCCACTTGTGGCCCCATCTCTTAGTCTTCTATTGATTTAATTTTTTTAGAGAGTTTTTATTTTTTGTGTGTTTTTTTTTTTTTTTTTTTTTTTGCTATAGGGCATGTGCACTTGCTGGTGACACACACACACACACACACACACACACACACACACAGAAAGCGAGAAATCACCCCCCAGGGGAAAGGATCACGTCACAATCCCTACTTCTCCATTCTTTTCTCAGGATCTTGTGCATGCATGCACATACGCCTGGCATTAGTTTTAAGCCTCTGGGTCTGCGACTTGAACTGCGGTTAACTATGTGGGAGTCCCGTGATGTAATCATTACGCCATCTGCTGGTCCCCGCCTCTTAGTCTTTTAATCTGTATCAACAATATATATTAGTCTAGGCTTGATTTAGGGTATATGTTATTTTATATTGCCCTACCATATCCAAAGAATTAGTCTCTACCATAATATGTCATCATTATAATTTGAAAAGTTGTATAATGAATGATCTGTTATATGGATAACATAGCATAATGTAAGTACAGTTTGTTATTAACACTAAATTAATGACTTCTAGTATATACCATCTTCTAGCATAGTGGCCCCTAACCTTTTTGGCGCCAGGAACTGGTGTTGTGGAAGAAAATTTCTCCACAGACTGGGTGGAGGGAGAGATGGTTTGGGGATGATTCAAGTGCATTACATGCATTGTGCACTTTATTTCTGTTATTATTACATTGCAATATATAATGAAATAATTATTCAACTCGCCATCATACAGTATTTGCAGTGGCTCTCCAGTGCCAGCATCAGTGACCCCACCTCAGATCATCAGGCGTTAGATTCTCGTAATGAGTGCACAGCTTAGATCCCTTGCATGCACAGTTCACAGTAGAGTTCTGGCTCCTTTGAGAATCTGATGCTGCCACTTGTCTGACAGGAGGCGGGATGCAGGCAGTAATGCAAGTGATGGGGAGCAACTATAAATGCAGATGACACTAGGCTTGCTCACTGCTGCTCACCTTTTGCTGTACAGCTTCCTAACTGGTACCAGTCTGTAGCCTGGGGGTTGGGGACCGCTGTTCTCCTAGGCCACTGTTGGTTTCTGCACATGTAGACTGAACGTTCCTGGGTTGCTATAAAAATGCTGTCATTGAATTACAGGAGGGAGTGGGGGGATTTCTAACACTCAAGGCCAGTGTCGTCCTTACTCTGCTTCTAAAACACAAACCCATCCTGGTGACTGAATAGCTTTGCAGCACCACCCCTATCTTGAGAGCTTCGTTGATGTGGATATTCAGAAAATTTCAACTTGGAACCTATCCAAGCCACTTGCTATTTTATTCTCTATTTGTTTTTCTTAAGTAACTAACTAAATAAGAATAACATTTCAACCTCTTTCTACTCCCCACAGCATTTTTCCAGCCTGAAGTATACCTCTGCCTCCAGTTTAACCATGGGGTGGCTTCTTATATTTTAAAGCTAAATACAAAAGCACAGTTCTGAGAAGCAGCCAAGTTCTGCAGCCAAGTTTGAAGAATAAAACTTTAAAACAGCTCTTCTGTCACACGCTTGCGAGGGGAGGCAGGCTTTGCTATAAATAAGGCACATTCCATTTCTATCTCATCCTTTGCAGTCCTCTCGGGTAATGCTTTCTGTATATGACTACAGTGTTCTCCAACTGCCCACTCAGCCCTCTCAACCTTCCACTGTATACCTCATTTTATTTAAGCGTTCAGTGGTTTTGGAGTTTAGGGATGAAAGAAGAGTAGAACTTTCATTCTTCAGGGTTAAGTTAATGAGATGACTTGTTAGAAAGGACACTTGCTCTTTCTCTGTACTGTTTTCAGCAGGTGCCTGTATCCGTTCGTATTGCTGCTGTAACAAATTGCCACAGACTTAGTAACTTCAAGCAAAACAAATTTATTCTTTTACCATGCTGGAGGTCAGATGTCTAAAGCCATTTGACAGGGCTGCATGGCCTCTGGAAGCTCTAGGGGAGGGGGAGGACCCATTTCCTACCCCTTTTCAGCTTCTGGAGGCTGTCTGCAGTCTCTAACTCATGGCCCCATATCACACTGACCTCTGCTTCCATCATCTGATCTTCTCCGATGCTGATGGCTCTCTCTGACAGGGCCCCTGTGGTTACATGGCACCCATCTAGATAGCCCAGGATAACCTCCTTATCATCTCAAAGTCCCTGGCTTCATCATATTGGCAAAGCCCCTTCTGCCATGTAAGTTAACATAGCCTCAGATATGGAGGATTAAGGTATGGACAACTTTAGGAAACCATTGTGCTACCTACCACACTATCTGACTTTAAAAAGGAAAGGAGAATAATTTTGGAATTTTATCTCTTTTTCATAGCTAAGGAAACAGTATGCTGAAGTTCTGGTTTTCCTTTTTGTATTTATGATGGTAGATATAGGGCTACCTACACTAATTCCAGGACATCCATTTGTATTGGCTGAAGTCCATGGAGGACAGGAAGGAAGAGAGTTTCAGACACTGGCAGTGAGGATGGGAGGGTGTCTTATTTAGGGACTTTCATTTTCTGCTCACTGGGTGCCCATATTAGGCCCTGCTCAGAGCACTAATAAGCCCATGCCTTTCAGGAGAAATGTGTTCAGAATGAATAAAGGAAAACTTCAGGTAGTATAGCTTTAACTGGTGTGAATTCCTGATGGGACTGTTTGTCTCCACTTCTTTTATATTTTAAAACATAATGAAAATAATGAAGCCAAGCCATCGTGTTGCATGTGGTAGTATGTCAAACTGTAGTGCTGGAAGCCACAAGATAACCACAGTTTGAATCCCTGGTTGGGTTGGCCTGACACATTCCAGACCTGTTTGCAAGTACCCAAGATCTGATGGGCGGGAGGACTGGAGGACTGAAGGAAGGAGATCATGACATGATCAGACCCTGTGGACAGTGGTCTTCTTTCTCTCTCTCTCTTTTTTTTAAATGTACATTCTCTACCGTGAATAAAAGGAAAAAAAAAAACTGGAAAGATCTCTGTAAGTATTAAAATTATTTTTATATTCAACAATAGGTAATCAACATTTTTCTCATTGCTAGCTAGCCAGTATAGTGGAAGTATAGCCATGTGGTATTTTGAAACATTGAGATACACAGAGAGAGAGAGAGAGCAAGCAAGAGAGAGTGAGCACTGGCAAAGTGTACTTCTCTTAGTTTGAGAGGCATGTGCTAGTCTGTTGCCAAGTCCTCTCCTTCCACCATTTTTCATATTCTGATGAGGAGTTGTGATACTGACAAAAGGTGTCTAAGTGATAGTGCTGGCAGTCAAACCGTCAAGGAAGAAATGAGCCTGGATGCTATTGTGACTCAAGACTGATGAGTCCCTTCGAGGGGCTAGTCAAGGAAACAGAAGATAAAGCCTGTCACTGAGTGAGGGGGGAGTGAGCGTTTTCCTCCTGAAGGGAATCATTAATATCTTTACTTCACTGCATTGCTGGGAAAGTGAGGCCAGTAGTTTAAAAAAATCCACTGTGGCTCATGACATGTTACAATTTCAGGACAGTTGTCAGCAAACTACTTGCCTTTGGGCCTAATCCATCTCCATGCTAGTTTTGGGTCCCTTGAGCTCAGGATGGTTCTTACATTTTAAAATAATTGGAAAGAATAAAAAGAGGAGCAATATTTCATGATGTGTTAAAATTATGTGAAAAATCACATTTCAGTGTTCATATATCAAGTTTTACTAAAACATAGCCATACCACTTGTTTATGAATTATCTATGGCTTTTTCTTTCTTTTTTTTTTTTTTTTTTTGCTACCTCAGAGGAGTTGAATGATTCTGACAGACACTGTCCATTTGGCTGGCAAGGTCTAAAATATTTACTAACTGGCTTTTTACAGAGAACGTGCAGCCTCTGTTTCAGGGGATTTGGAAGAGACTTAAAAAGCATCTGCAAATGTCTTTGTTGGGTCAGTATTTCTGTAGGAACCAAGACCCAGTAGTTTCATGTAGTACTGATTCATTTCCGGGAACCCATGGAGAGTCTAACTGGGGAATGGGTATATAAGATAATTTAGAAACTAGTGCACAGTCCTGTGCTATAAATAATATGAAAGTTCTGCCATTCACCCTTTGAATAATGTTTTTTTTTTTATTGAAGGGCCACATGAATTATAAAAGTATATTGGTAATGAGATTTTTGTTTGTATTTTAAATAGAAAATGTTATAGTTCCTTCCATCCTCTATATCTTTCATATTATGTTCATGAAAGTCCTATGAAACACCTAAGGCAGATATTATCTGTGTATGCTTTATGAACGTTAAACTGAGGCTTGGAGATACTTGTCTAGAGTCAACCAGCTTTCAGTGTTAACAGCAGATCTTCTGACCTTGGTTCTAGTGTTCTGCACATTGCTTCCCAAGGCTTCTATGTAAAGCGAGACCAGTCCTTGACTCTAGAGCTTTATCACTCAAACCAGCCCTTCACAGAAGACTGTGCAACAGGCAAGGCATTATGGTGGTTAAGTTCAGCTTCAACGGTGGTCACCAACCAACCTCTAAAAACCAGTCCCATCATACATTTCAGCATTAGTTTAAAACTGTGGCCAATGAATACAGTGTGCTCTCTAACTCCTTTCTCTTTCGTGTCACTGCATTTGTAGCTTGAGTTTCAGCTCCAAATAAAACCAAGCAATGGCAGATTCTGAGGCATGGTTCCCCTTACCACATGGTTCCAAGTGAGGAAGGGCAGAATGCATGTGCTCGGCTCAGAAAAAGGCTGAAAGGGAAATATCATCAAAGAAGGTGTGTGTTCTTTGGGATACAAGACTATATCATTAACCAGGACTGTTGCTGATAGCTGCATGGGGCATTTATCGAAACAGCTCATTTTAAGCAAAATTTAAATACTGGAGAAAATCATTCTTGGGGACATTGAATGAGCACTCTTTTCTGTTTTTTGCCCCAGGCTCTGCACATTTCTTCTCAGTTTTTATGCCCAGACTAGCTTCCTCTGCCTGCCGGAGGACTCTTTGGTCCCTTTCGCCTCTAGATGCTGTCCAGGGCAGACTCCTTTCTGCGTGCTGATTTGGGGATTCCATAATCATGATCCTCTCTCCAGATTCTGGATGCCAAGATTCAGCTTCCAAGAGAACATCTCTGTTTGAATCTTCCTCACCACAAACTCAACTGGTAGAATGTAGCTCCTTGTTTGCCCTCCTGAAACCACTCTCCCTCTGGGATTCAGTGGTTGGTGTAACATTATTCACCACTTAGCATCTGACTAGAAACCTCAACCTGATGCTCCTTGACAGCAATCATCACCCCATGCCATATATAAATGTGTATTTTTGCATTTGCTACATGTGTTCATCGTCCTATGATATCGTAAATGCTTAGCACCAAGTAGGCAATGAGAACATGTTTGACAGACAGGCCTGTTGATTCCACATTCCTAAGACTTACCCTGTTATCTTTCTCAGATGAGATTTTTGTGCCACAAGACTTCTTACATTGGGTAGGTGGGGTAACTCCAAGGTTCAAAGAGTGGTTAATGTCTCTAAGCTTTGGAAAGTTATTTATCTCTTGAATTATTGAGGTTGGCTGATAGCCTCATGCATATAACAATTCTATTACCACGTTCACTTCCTTTCTTCCGTTCCTTTCCTTCATCTTGCACATTCACATCTATGACAGAGGATCAGAAAAAAACAAAAACAAGCATATAAACCTACATTTCTCCATCTATTTAAAAATACCTTTCATCTGGGGTGTTTTTTTATTGTTTGTTTGTCTTTGTTTGTTTGTTTTTTTTGCTATAGAGTGCTGTGCTCACCAGAGAGAAATAGAGAGAGGGAAAGTGAGAAATCACCCAGAGGGAATGGTGAAACTACAATCCCTTCTCCTCCATTATCTTCTTGGGATTCCTGCATTATGCGCCCAGCATGATTTACAAACCACTAGGTCTGTGACTCAAACTCCAGTTCGTAAAGTGAGATCCGGCTGCCTTAACTTCCTTGCCACATGCTGGCATTCCATGTTGTTATTTACCATTAAATGTTATTTGTCTGCTCTCTGTGTCTCAATTGTTAGGGTGGTCTTCATTGTGGACTGTGAAAGAATTCACAAACTCAGAGGGAAAGTGGATAGAAAAGCTTTATTTACTTTCCAAGAGAGGAAGGAGTCCAGATGCAGAGAGTGGCATTCGCCCTGAAGGATGGGGGTGAGAAGCTTTGAGTCTTAAAGAAAGGGATTTTTGGTTGGGTAGGGTGATTCCGAAACAGGACATCTGTTAGATCTTGGATTGCTTTGTTGGTATATCTGGATGTCATACTTGGCTACTATAGTCTGCCATGTATTCTGTCCTTAGTTTTGGTGCCAACTGTTGACAGGTATAACAATCTTTATGTCTAAAGGCAAGAACTTAGAAAATATAAGGTCATCCATCAGGGATTTAGTCAAGAAAGGACCAACTAACTCAGGAAGAGAAAGAGGAAGAGAAAAAATGTCTGAAATGAGAAAGAATATCTGAAGCACCTGACTTTTTCAATTAAAATATCTGAGGCACCAGTGAGACACTGAATCAACCTTAGGCCAGGGAGACATTGAGTTAACCCCTTTCCATCCCTAAGGCTCCTGAGAGACTTCCAACCCGTTTGCCAATTAAAATAGCTGCTTTTCTCCTTAGTTTCTGTCTTTTTAAAAAATTTCTTATTACAGAAATGTTTGATGTTTATTGTAAAAAAAATCAGAAATGATAGCTAAGCTCAAAGGGAATTAAGATATGTAGCTCCCTTCACTCAGAGAGTGATGGTTAACTTTTGAAGTACTGAGTTCCCTGTTTTTTTTCCTATGTAGATATTTTGACAAAAAGTCTAATTATACTTGCTGTTAGGAAACTTATTTTCACTTATTAGACTGAGAACATTTCCCCATGATAGTCAATAGTCCTTTAACTCAGCATTTGATAAGATTTTTCTGTAGGGCTGGATAGTAACGGGGCACTTAGTGTCCCTGTTTCAACCACTCAGCTCTGCTGTATGGTGCAAAAGCAGCTGGAGACAGTGTGTATGAACGGGAATGACTGTTTCAATGAAACGAAACAGTAATGGGCCAGGTTTGACCCTTGGGCTGGGCTATAGTTTACCTATATTTTTCTAGAATATAATTTTAACTAATTAATTAGTGTCAAGTGACACCTGTTCTTAGGAGAGAGTGTGCACCTCCCCCTGGGGTGTGGCCATGCCATAGTCCTTTTCCTTCATTCCTTTATTCCATTGCGACTTTGGACATGTTTGCACATGTACCCAGTATATTTTTCAAGTCTTCGGGGCTAGGATTTGAACTACAGTTGGCTGCATGGGATCGGGCTCCCTATGTACAATATTTAACTACTGTGCTACAAGGCCAGCCTTGGAATATAATTTTTAGTGACTGAATAATATTCCACATTCTTGATATATCATGGTTTATTTAACCAGTCAGGGTAATAGCTAGAAGGCCTTACTCTGTGCTGGGTTTGTTCTGTTTACTTTCTCATTTATTCCTGCCTACAGCACTGTGAAGTATAGGTATCTTTTTTTTTTTTTTTTTTCATTTAAACATGAGGGGATTGGGGGAAGCAGGTGGCATAGAGGCTAAGGCAATGGACTCCCACGTGGTTGACCACGGTTTAAGTCCCAGATCTGGTGGCTTGAAACTCACACTGGGCACGTGTGTGTGTGTGTGTGTGTGTGTGTGTGTGTGCCCAAAATCCCGAGAGGAAAGTGGAGGAGAAGGGATTGCCATCTGGCCATTCCCCTGGGGGATTATTTCTCACTTTCTGTCTCTCTGGTGAATGCATGTGCCCTATAGCAAAAATATCCCTTAAAATTAAATAAATAAATAATGAAGATAAGGAGATCCAGATAAAGAACAGATACATAAATTGACAGATGGCTACTTGGTAAAAAAGTAAAAATCTAAGTATGTTTAATTTTTTAAAAGCCAGGCTCTTAACTAGTCTTTATTTTTATGCACATTCATAGTCATTTCCTTAGGATAAATTCTTGGAATTAGAACAAGTGTATTGTAAGGCGTTGATATGTATAGCCAAGTCATATTTCTTGAGTGGTGTATATAACAAGACTGTGTTCCTATACCCTTATCTATAATGAGGACTCTTTTGAGCCTTTGCTAATTATCAGGTACAGCAAACTTCATCATATTAAATCACATTAAAAATTATAGGGAACCAGCAGTTAGCGTAATGGCTATGTCGCTGGATTCCCACGTAGTCGACCGCGGTTCGTGTCCCGGACCCGGTGGCTTAAAACTCACGCCGGGCGCGTGTCCGTGCGTGCCCAGGATCCCGAGAGGAGAATGGAGGAGAAGGGATTGCGGCGTGACCATCCCCCCTGGGGGGTGATTTCTCGCTTTCTGTCTCTATGTCTCTCTCTGTCTGTCTGGCGAGCGCACGCGCCCTACAGTGAGAATCTCTCCAAAAAAAAATTATAAATGAAAATGAACATTTATACATATTTTTCATCTCTTTTTCTTCATGGATGAATTTCTCATTCCTAATAGTTCCCTCTTTATTCTCTAAGATTGTTTGTCTTTTTATTGATTTCTTGGAGCCTTTTATGTAAGGGACTTCCATGTTGTGTAAATTGATGTCTATTACTTGTGAAGAAAATGGCCCTTTGACTTGAAAGTGGCGTCTGTACAATGGAAGGGAACGAAACAGGGAAGTTTGGTTTTAACATAGCACTCGTTAGAATCTTGGAATTTAAAAAACAGAAACTGTAAAGTAATAGAGATGTTATCTGTTGGGGAACTTGTCCCTTTAGTTTTTACCTTTTAAATCACTAGGAGTTGTGTTCTTTAATTGGAACTACTGCTTTGCTGTGACCATGGCAACACATCTTAGCTGCCATGAACAGCACACACCTTGACAAAATATTGTTTTAGAGAGTGGCTTTTAGATAGAATTTATTATCCAATGTATTCACGGAAAGTCTAGATGAATTACTGGATGGTAGACCCATAATTTTATAATAATAACAGGATTAAAAATAGTGAAATTAACAGTTACTATCTACTGATCACTTACTGTATTCTAGTCACAATGGTAAGTGCTTTATATTATTTTGCTTTTGATCTTCGCAGTAATTCTATAGTGTAGATTTTTGTTATTTTCCCTATTTTATACCTGAAGAAACCAAAACACCAAAAAGTTAAGTAACTTTCCCTGGGCTATACAGCTGGTAAGTAGTAGAACTTGACCCTGATTTCCTGTTATCTGAGTTTTATAGGCTTATTAATGTAATAAATATAGTTTATTCAACAGTGATGAAAATGTCACATATATGGTTCACTCAACAGTGAGTGCATGTATGGCAAATCTTGATTGTCTAAGCTATGCCACTAAAATTTAAGACAACAAACACTACTATGGGCCACAGTGTATTATGAATATTACTCTCAAGTCATTTATAACCTTCTTATTTATAGGATAGTTTTTGTGCAAATGTCTTTTTTCTTCAGTGCCATTGAAAAGCCCTTGAGAATTGGCATCTGATTCATTTTTGTGTTATCTGTAGGACTTGCATGCTTTTTTGAATCTAGTAATTTTCCAAGGGTAAATGATGGCATGCCTATCTCTTGTTCTTAGGGATCCTGACTCTAGAAGAAGCGAAACCGTTCTTTAGAATCTTGGTACAGGTTGAACTATGTCCCCACATAAATTCATATGCTGACATTTTAACCCCTAGTACCTCAGACTGTGACCTCATTTTGAAATACAATTATTGCAGATGTAATTAGTGAGGATGTGGCTCACTCTACGTCAGTAAGACTGGTATCCTTATAAAATGGGAAATGTGGATACAGATACACACACAGGGCAAGTGCTACATGAACATTGGAGTTACAGTGCCACAAGTCAAGGAACTACCAGACGTTAGAAGAGAGGCCTGAGCATATTGTTCCCCAGTGCCTTCAGAGGGAGTGTGGTCCTGCTGACATTGTTGTCTCAGACTTCTGGCCTCCAGAACTGTCAGATAGTAAGTTTCTGTTGTTTAATCTACTCAGTTTGTGGTACTTGGTTACAATATCTCTAGGAAGCCAACTTAGCATTCTCATACCCAACAAGATGAGCTGTTTTAGATGTTTCTGTCCTATGTGGAACTGGGATCGCAGGTGGGGGTGGCCTGATGATGTAGTAACTGAAGAGCCTTCCCTGCTATCTGTACTTCTGGTTGTGGGCTCCAGCCCCAGACTTCTCTTGGGCCTCTGCGAATCTTTAGTACCGGAAACTCAGTGTGTCAAAATTGAACACAAGATCTTTCTTCTCCAGATTTCTTCTCCCTCATAAACCCATCCCAGTTATCATGCTCTTCTTGGTCTCCCTGGCTAAAATATATGGATTTCTGCCTTCTTTTAAGAAGGTTGCAAGGAAGATTTAGCCACACCAGGCCCTAGTTGCTGCATGGCAGTAATTGACCAGACTGATGGACTGCCCTGTAACGCACAGCCTGTATTGTCATTTGTGTTTGACATCACATCCCCAGACCTTGTGGGCGCTGGAGAATAGGTCCCAGCAGGGTGGAAGTGAGAACATTGCTCCTCCCTCAAGGGCTATGCCTGGGGAACTTCAGATCACCAGATCTGAGTCAGAATGCCACATCTGCCTCTTATTCTGTCACTGGCAGTGGGACTGCCAGGGGAGGCTCCCTAATCTCCCTGGGTCTCTGTTTCCTAATTTATAAATGAAGATAATAATGACACTCACCTCCTGGGGTGTTGAGAGAACGAGATGATCTAATGTACATCAAGAGATTAGAACCCGGTACATAGCAGGCACCCAATGAATGTTCACCTGTGTTATTACGTATTCAAGAAAATCTGGACACCATTTATCCAAAATGTATTATTTCTCATAGAGAAGAGTGTATTTTACTTCTCGGTTTCTCTTTTCTTCTCCTCACCCCTCTCCAGTTTCATACACATTCAGAAAGGTGGTAGTACTTTATACACTCAGATTCAGGGCTGGCCTAGCAGGGAACTTGGAGCAAAAGCCCCGGGGAGCTAACTCGGCTGAGCTCCGGGGCCTCTCCTGGCTGTCGTGTCTCCTGTGCTTATCTGCCTCCTATGTTGTTGAGGTTCCAGTGACCAAGGGCACAGCTTGGTGACTGGCCTCCCAAGGCCTTCAGAGTCCCCAGGGAGTCTCTCTAATTAGGTACGCCGTTGAGCATGCAGGTATTTATCCCACAGGCAAGAGGACTGCTGGGAATAGCTGCTTGACATGAAATCTAGGCAGCAAGTCGGTGTTAGTTAGAAGCATGTTACCTGTGATTCAGGGCATCAGAAGAGCCCAGATGTGTAGACAATGAGGACTCCCCTACCCCCACTGATTGTTTCCCCCAGCTGTAATCCCCTCATAAGGCCACTCCTAAGCAGTGCTAACCCTTTTATTCAGCTTTCATTTGTTGACTGAGTGTTCACTTATCAGTGGTGGTTTATTAAATACATCCTGGGTGCCAAATCCATCACTAGCCATCAGTGACAAACAAAATGGTAGGTAAAACATAGGCCTGCCTGAACAGAGCGTGCAGTCTGGTCATCGAGGCAGCCAACAGTGGGGCACCACATGTGTTGGTTATGGGGCCCCAGCGAGGGAGATACTGACTCAGCCTGAGGTTGGTTTTGTGGACTAATGGGGGGGATGGGTGGGCATCATGTCTGTCATTATTGACCTAATGCCTCTGCAAGAGTGTTGTCAGGACAGGGGTCTGACTGTGTTTTCATGCTCTATATCTGGTTCTAGCTCAGTTGTCAGCATATAATACTCAGCATATAATACTCAGTAATCATTTGAAGAGTAACAGAATTAAGTGGCATCTATGCTGAGAAGTGAAGGAGGAGGAGTTGGCTACCAGGAAAGTAGAGGGAAAATCAGAATATGAAAGTGAAACTAAATAGTGATGAGAGACAATATGGGGAGGGAGTAGGCTGCGCTCCTTGGGAAATAACAAAAACTACAGTTCTGGGAACTTGTTATCTTATTATAGGGTAGAAGGCCTGAGAGGGACTGAGCAGGGTTCTCAGTTTTCTACAGAGAAAAGAGATGTTGGATTTGATATACCATGTTCTAAGGTACAGGAAATGGACTGAAGAGGACAGAGTGGAAAAAGAGAGGCTATTCGATGGTTCCTACAACGGTCTTTTTTTTTTTTTTTTTTTTTTTTTTTTTTGTTTTTTTTAAGGGGCCACGTGTGTTCACCAGAGAGACAGAAAGTGAGAAATCATCCCCCGGGGGGATGGCCATGCCACAGTCCTCCTTCCTCCATCCTCCCCTCAGGATTTTGGGTGTGCATACACATGTGCCCAAAGTGAGTTTTTTTGGTTTTTGTTTTTGGGAGGTTTTTTTCTTTTTTTTTTTTTTTCTATAGGGCATGCGCTTGCCAGAAAGAGAGAGAGGTAGAGAAACAGAAAGCGAGAAATCACCCCCCAACCCCCACACCCCCCAGGGAGGATGGCCATGCAGCAATCCCTTCTCCTCCATTCTCTTCTTGGGATCTTGGGTACGTACACACACGTGCCTAGTGTGAGTTTAAGTCACTGTGTCTGGGACTCGAACCATGGTCGACTACATGGGAGTCCAATGACATAGCCATTATGCCATCTGCTGGTCCTCAGAGTGAGTTTTAATCTGCTGGGACCAGGACTTGAACCATGGTCGATTATGTGGGAGTCCAGCAATGTAACCATTATGTCATCTGTGGTTCCACCTACAGCAGTCTTAATGAGAAATGGTGGTGGCTAGACAAATTACTGAGATGGGGAAGTGGATAGACTCAAAAGCATCTAGGGAGGTAGATTTGTCAGGACCTGGCAATTAATTGTCTAGGGGGAAGGAGGGAGAGATGTCTGAATGAAGCATAAGTCTCTGTGGGATGCTGGGACCATTCGCTGTGATAAATAACACAGGAGGAAGAGCAGAGGGCGGTTTAATCTACATGTAAATACATTGAGCTTGAGCTGCCTGTGGGTGGTCCAGTGGGAAGCTGTATCCATCAGTCTTCACCCCAGGAAAATGGTCTGGTTTGAGATATATGTTTAGACACTTATTGACATATAAAATCAGATTTCAAAACCTAAAAGTTAGTAGATAAAAATTTGAAGGTCCTTGAACTCCAGAAGTTCTATTAAAATTGTAATGAATCTGCTTTCTATCAACTTTTCAAAATATCCATGTCCTCAAATAGGTTAATCCTCAGTCTGTGTGGTTATTAAAGCTGGAAGGAGAGTTGAAATTTTTTAAGCAGATGAGAAGGAAAAAGAGCCAGGGCAGTGCTCTGGGGAACATCACATTTTCGAGGATGGAAGCTCTGACCTCTGGGGGTCAAAGGAGGGGAGATAAGATAAAGATTTACAGATAACAGTAGCTATACTGCTTATAAAGCACCTTTACATACATTGTCATTTCATTTCTCAGAAACTCAACTAGATATAATTGGGCTCTACATCAGAGAGGGTTCAGTTCAAGGCACAAGAACTCTTTAGAACCTTTTAAAAACGGTTTTAGGTACTTACGAAACTTTATAGATGAGCCCTAGGAAAAGATTTCCAGAACACTGGAGAACCAAGGTTAAGAGTACCTCATAGCTGCTGTTCCAGGCACCCAGAAGCTGGGGTTGGAAAGTGAATATGGCTGCTGTCAGCCCTGCAGCTGCTTCTTACCCCTCATTAATCTGGAGAAAGGACGCTGGATCCTTCTGTAGCTAAAAGTCTTGTTTCCATGACCTTTCTGATGGCAGTAAACAGTCAGGAAGGAGCCAGAGGTGATCCCCATCTCACTTCAACTTTCTAGATCTTGCATGAATGCATCTGATTAGTGGTGCCCAATTCACTCCTGGGTCTCCAGAAGCAGAGAAGTCTGTGTTAGGTCAGACTTATGATTGGCGGTGGAGTCAGAGGGACAAAGACAGAAGAACCAGAGTCAGGCTTGGGATTTAGCAAAGCCAATAAAATTTATTCTGCAAAAAGCTCCCGGGTGAGGTCCTGTGGTCTGAACAGAGGCCCAGGAAGTCACACCCAAAGGATTGCTGCTCATTCTCTTATTGGGGCCCTTGTCCAATGAGCGGTTGCCACAGCGTTATGGTGTCCTGCCCTGGCCAATGGGAGTCGATGTTTCTGTTCAACTGGTGGCAGGTGCGTCAAATGCAGACGGCAGAAAAGTCGGTTGGTGGTGGCGCACCAGATGCAGAAGGTGGGAAAGTTTCCACCATGTTTCTCCTCCCTTCCCCCAGACCCTACAGTCTGGAAAATATTTGTAACTATACCATTTTTTCACCTAGAAGGAGAATAAAATGTAGCTAGAAGGTTTCATTTTTTTTTTTTTTTTTTTTTTTTTTTCACATGCGTGCTGGAGAGAGAGAGAGAGAGAGAGAGAGAGAGAGAGAGAGAGAGAAAGAGAGAAACAGAAAGAGAGAAAGCACCCTAGGGGTGCTTCAATCCCTTCTCCTCCATTTTCCTCCAAGGATTTCAGGCATACACACACATGTGCTTGCTCAGTGCATGTTTTTCAAGCCACCAGGTATAGGACTTGAACCATATGGTCTGTTGGCCATGTGGGACCCAGCCAACACAACTACTATGCCACCAGCTGGCCCAGGGATAATTTTTTCTGGTAAGGGACCAGGTTGTTGTTGTTTTAACAGATGAGGAAATCAAAAGCAGAGATTCAAGTATTAGCCATTAAACACACCTGAGTTATTTTGATTTCAAAGTTCATGCTCATTTCAGCAAGCCCTGATACTTGGTCCCTTCCCTTATGAGGCTTTTGAAATATATATATATATATATATTTTTTTTTTTTGAGAGGTTTTTGCTATAGGGTGTGTGTGCTCACCAGAAAGACAGACAGAGAGACAGAAAGTGAGAAATCACCTCCTCCACCCCCAGTGGGGATGCCATGCCGCGATCCCTTCTCCTCCATTCTCCTCTCAGGATCTTGGGCATGCACACACACGTGCCTAGCGTGAGTTAAAGCCACTGGGTCCATGATTCAAACCGGCATGAGTTTAAGCCGCCGGGTCCAGAACTTAAACTGCAGTCGACTACATGGGAGTCCAGCAACATAGCCATTATGCTAACTGCTGGTCCCAAGGCCTGTGATTTAAAAGAGAAAATAAAATGTGTACTTTATTCTTGCAAACCATGATAAGTGCCTCAAGAAGGGTGCAGAATGCTTTTTAGTCCAAGGCATTTTCACTGCTATGCCACTGTATGGCCCCCAAAGCATTTCTGATAAGAGAAGTTAGGTTAAATTTCACTGTGAAAATAGTTTCAGGTATTGAAGAAAGGTCTAACATTAACAGATGAAGATGGAGAGGAGACTGAAAGAGCCTTTAGGTGAAGCAAGAGTCCTTAAGGCAAGTTTAGGAAAACAGCTAGAAATTGATATTCACCTGTGTATTGTGACCATCTAGAATGTTAGCAGAGATAAAATGATTATGGAACACCTTAGATGTTGGGATTAAGATTCCAGACTTGAAAAGGGAGGCACTGACAATTTTCAGATAGGGTTGTGATATCCACTTTACTTCAGAGAGCATTTTCTGATACAGCTGTACAGAATTTCCTGAGAGTTAGAAAATATGGCCAATAAGAATTCACTTGAGTTATTGCAATATCTGTGCTTGAACGATGGAGAGGAAGCCATGGGTGTGAGAGGGGTCTTGACCTGTTGATGGGACTTTGAAATTTGCAAATGTAGGTGGAATAGAGGATGGCTTCAATAAGAAGAGATGAAACAAATAACAGAACTTAGAAAGCTAGGGACAGGAGCTTGGTTTTTTTTTTGTGTGTGTGTGTGTGTGTGTGTGTGTGTGTGTGTGCATGTGCATGTTCCATCTTGGATTTGAGGTGCTGAGGGGAAGAGATAGAAATATGAAACAGGCAGTTGGAAATCTGGATTTGATTAAGACAGAGTCGGTTGGCAGATGTCACAAACGGCTGGACAGAGAGCTGCAGAAGGGCTCAGACCTCTGAAGTGGTGTGGACAGCAGGAGATACCCAAAGGAAAAACCCAATGGACTTGAGTAATCAAGAACTAGGAGAGGGACGTGAAAAATGGAATAGGAGGGCTTTCAGGCTAGGATGGATGCTGCCTAAGAGAAGTCAAGGGGAAGAACTGTCTAGAAAAAGGAAGCCAGGAGTTGTGAGCCACTGGGGGTCAAGAGGCATCCATGAAGGGACTGGACTTGGTGGTCATAGTCATCCTGAATGAGCCTGACAGAGATTTGAGTGTGTGGACTCCTGCCTCGAGGAATTTAATGTTGAAAAGAGAGAAGATGATGAACTGAACTTTATGGGGCAAACAGTTGATGAAATGTCTAAATACCACTATTCTTCAGTGTCTAAATACCATAGATTCTGATTTGGACTCAGAATATATTCTGATTTTTCCCCAAAGCCTTCCCAGAGAAAAGGCAAGTTGAAAGCAAAATTTCCTTCGGTTTGTTCCTGTTTTCAGAATTCATTTTTTTTTTTTTTTTTTTTTTTTTGGTGTTTTTTTTTTTGTTGATCGCTCTTCTTTTCATCTTTCTAGTAGATCCAGAGAGGAGGACATGGCAAATAATTTGTGTTTTCAGATTTAAAGAAGATATGTGTCAGGAAGTGAGAGTTAAATCATAAAAATTTAATTAAGAATTATTTTATATATATTTATGATTTACATTTAATCACTATACATCTTTATAGTGTACAACATAGTTTTACCCAGCATGAATATGGTGCATGTCAGTCATGACAAACACATTACCATATACATCATCATCAGCAAATAGTTTTTCATTTTTTTGGTCAGTTGTTTGTGTCTGACTCGACTCTGCTTTGGGCTCTGCTGGTGGCCTCTCATGGCAACCTTTGAGGTCACGCACAAATGTGTGCAGTTGTCAGGCAACTGCTTCAAGTCGTTGTGGCCCTGCTAAATTTGGAACATGCTTTAGACCCAGTTGAAGTCTTCATTCAGTTGGGAAAAAAAATAATAAGTCTTTGACTTTGAAATTTCAGAGGTTACACATCTGTGGAATATGAAATCAGTGTTCTGATCATTTTTGTCTCACCTCATAGACTTCTTTAAAAATCCACTGGAGAATTGCTATGCAGTGTGGTGAAAGTTTAATTCTCTCCAGGGTCTTTACTAGGGAAAAAAAAAGGTAGTTATGCACAAGTCCCAAAAGGAATATTTCACACCAGTGTTTTGTAAGATAACAAATAAAAACAGAGCACATATGGCACGTGCACACACCCCCCACAACAACAGCAAAAGCCACCAACACAACCAACCAAACAAATGCTGCAGTTTCAGATGGAAATAGTCTTACCAGTCTAAATTAGAGACATGCTCTCGGTCATATTTTCAATTACACCTTGATTTGTGGCTTCTACAGCGTAATCATCTTATTTTTAAGTGGGTTATGAAATACATGCACTAAGAAGTAACTTGGATTATATTTCTCACTCTCATATTTAAAGTTTGTTTCTCTGGAGCTCTTTAGAGATTAGAAGTGTTGTAGTGCTCTCCCATATTTATGCAGAACTTAGTCTGTGAAGCATGTAGACATCCATTAGTCTCATTTGACCTCACAAATTGTGAGATAGGTAGCCCAGTATTGTCATTAAGTCCACATTGCAGATAAAGAAACTCATACTCAGAGTGGTTAATTAACTAGCCCAGGGTCTCACAGCTCATTAGTGGCAGATTTGGGCTGAGGGTCAGATTTTCCAGATCTAGTTTCATTATATTTTTCCAGTCTGCTTTGGGTGACATTTTTGTACTTTATTGTTTTCTTTCATTAAATATTTCAATGTATAAGCATTGTTTAAAATCAAGTTGGTTTATGGTAGTACATTGATTGTGGAGGGCTGAGAAGCAGAAACCACAGACTTTAAATGACAGTTACCCTTATTGGAGGTTTGGCCTTTATTGAATGGAGGTCTCTTGTTTAGGGAAGATAGACATTGAGGCAAGAAGCGTGCCAACCTTTCAAAAAATAGAACCTCCTGGACTCCATGGGGATGGCTAATGATGATGATTATAGAGGAGTTTGCAAATGTGAACTGCTTTATAAATCCTAGAGGAATAGCAGTGGACTATGTGTTTCCATGGAGGTAGATTTTTGCATATATTGTTCTCTGGGTGTCACTGCCTTCAGTGCATGCTTGTTTTTCTGTTTTTTTTTTTTTTTAAGAATTATTTAATTTTATTTATTATCATATTTTATTTTTATTTTACCATAGAGAGACAGAGAGAAAGGGAAAGTGGGAAAGCAAGCTCCCAGATCCGGGACTCGAACTGTGGTCAGCTGTGGGGAACTCAGCACCCCAATAACCGTACTACCTGCTGGCCTCCACATGCTTGTTTTTTCTAAACATGCTTGTTTCATTCCTTTTTAGAAAATGAGTTTCGTTTCTTGCTTCATGGTGGTTTTCTGTGTGTGTGAGCTCACACTTCAGCTAAATTGAACAGTTGTACTGCTGCAAAACTGAATTTAGTGACATTGCCAATATCTTAGCCCTCAAGTAGTCTTTAAATATTTGTAACCCTGGGAACTAGCCCAAGAAATTGCTTATTCTTTTCCTTCTACCACTCAGCATATAAGTCCTGAATTACTGCTGACTGAAGATATGTAAAGTACAAATCAATAAGCATTTTGTTTCTGTATTTTGAGGACTGAGACAATGGATGAAAAAGAACCCCCCAATGAGGGCTTAAACATATTCTCAGTGTTCTGTGGATTAACAGACAGAGCTAGGGCTACTATTTTACTCATTTACTAACCACCGTGTCATTACACTGCCCTGAAAAGAATTTTGAAAATAGCTTTACTGAGATATAATTCACATACCATGCAATTCATCTGTGTAAAGTATACAATTCAGTATTTTTTTTTGGTATACCACCTATTAATTTTTTAACATTGTGGTAATATATATAAAACATAAAATTTGCTACTTTAATCATTTTTAATTTACAGTTCAGTGACACTAATTACATACACAATTTTTTGTTAAGACAGGGTCTTGCTATGTCCCGATACTCCTGCCTCAGCCTCCCAAGGAGTCTGGATTACAGGCATGTGCCACTGTATCTGGTGCTCCTTCCACATGGCTTCAACCAGCTGAGTAATTGCATCAACCAGCACATGCTACTGTGGCTGGGCCTACATACTCGATTTTGTGCAACTGTTTCCAAACCTTTTCATCACCCCAAACAGAACCTCTGTACCCATGAAAAAATAACTTCCCATGAGAGAATTTTGAAGATACTTTGGTTATAACCTTCAGTTGTGTGTAAGACCTTGTGGAACATTTTCATTCCTTTTTTTTTTTTTTTTTTTTTTTTAAGATCTTTGCCATAGGGTGCTTGTGCTTACTGGAGAGAGACAAACCATGAGATGGAAAGTGAGAAATCACCACCTAAGGGGGATGGCTATGCCACAATTTCTCCTCCATTATCCTCCTCCTGGGATTTTGGGTATGTGTGCAAACATATCTGATGTGTTTTTCAAGGAACCAAGCCTGTCTAACACCCTAACCATCACACTACCAGCTGGCCCCTTGTTTATTCTTTTAAAGAAATTTTATTCTTTCAGGGGAAGTTCCATGGTATACAACACAGATTGGGCTCCCTTCTCAAGAAGCAGCCTCTGAGACTAGCATTGTGGGACAGAACCTGGGATGGAGGCAGGATTGGGCAGAGGGACAAGATGACCTGTGTTGCAGTTAGAAAGCCTCACCCTACCCAATGAGAATTCCAGAACTGGCGATTTCTGAGTTGGAACAACAATTTTGTCACAGGATGCAGCAGGCTGCACCTAGGAAAGGATGTTCTCTTGGGTTACTAAACTCTTCAACCAAGGGCAAGAGAGGTTGACAGTGAGGGCTGAGCCAGCAGAGTTCCCATCACTTTGGAGGGAGGGTAAAGTGCTCAGTCAATCATTCTCTAAACTTTGCTGCCCCTTGGAATCACCTTTGCATCCTCAAAAATAGTATGCCTGATATAATTGATATGGAGTGCAAAGTTGGTGTTGGGAGTTCCCAAAGATCCTCGGGAAAGTCTAATGGACAGCACAGATTGGAAACAACTTCATTCAGTCTTGAAGGGGCATTGGCATAGTATACAGCACTGTGGGAAATGCCTGAACTTCAGATGCAGGAAAATTAGAAGTTGGCTCAACCACTTACTAACTTTCTGTTTTGATAAGACTGCCACTGGGCTTTTAAAACTATGAATGGATAGTGCAGATGGGTGGGTAGGGAGCACTCACTGATCAATACATGAATAGTGAACACCTCCGTAAGAATTTGGCAAAGAGCTAGAGTGCATAATTAACAAAAAAGAAATTCAAATGATAAATATTTGAAAATATATCATCTTAATAGTAACTAAACAAATGCAAATCAGGACTGTATTTGCAGGCCAGGTGGTAGTGTGGTTAAGGCAGATACTGCATGGCCAGATGTGTGGTTCAAGTCCTGGACATATGGCCTTGAGAAACATGCCAGGCATGTGCATATGCGTGTCCAGGATCCTGAGGGGAAGATAGAGGAGAAGGGATTGTTGCATGACCATCTCCCCTGGGGAGTGATTTCTCACTTACCCTCTCTCTCTGCCTTTCTGTGAGCATATATGCATTGCAACAAATTAAAAAAAAAAAAAGAAGAAACCTATATTTGCTTATCGTGTTTGCAAAAGAATTGATGGTGCTCAGCAATGGTGAAGGAGAAGGTAGAAGATATTTTTTATACTCTTGGTGTAAGTATACATTGGTACTACATTTTCTGTGAGATGTGATAATATGCATAAAATTTCTTAAGAAGTGAATGTCTTTTGATATAGCAAATCTAATTCTAGAAGTTTATCCTGAGGAAATAAGAGATGAAGGTGTAAAGATGTATGTAGACAGTATAATTGCTGAGTTTTGTTGGCAACAGTGGAAAATTAGGAGTTAATAAAATAGTACAAGCCTATTCTACCATTAAAAACACTTGAATTGAAAGATGCCTATAAAAAAAATACTAGATGTTAACACTAAACAGTGTTTCTTCCCTAGGTACTAAAGAATTACAGGTGACTTTTACTCTCTATTTTGTATCTTTCCATAATATTTAGATATAGAAAAATTGCACATATATTAACTTAATTTTTGTGTTTAATTTATATTCAGAAGAAACATAGAGCCACTTCCAAAAGTAGTATTTTTACAATTATACATACTTCTCTATATTTTTTACGCACACATCTTTATTTTCTTCCCCCATCTATCCGTCCAGCAGTCTGAAAGAGATCAGTCTATAACTGGATTAATGCATATCCCTGAAATTTTAGGTCATGGATGAGTTTTATTTTTCATTCTTATACTTATTTATGCTTTACAGATTTTATAATGAAATCATATAACTCTTATAATGAGAAATAAAAAATAGCTCTTAATATCTCAGTGCCTGACCTATTTTCCATGCACTCTCGTGACTATTTCATGCGAAGGGTTCTTCGATGCGCATTTCTTTCTCCATGTCTTTCTTTCTGCCTTCTTATTTAAATAATCACTGTTATGTGTTGAATAGTTGTATGCTTTACCAAATCAGAGGCAATTATTCTGACTCTCACATTTGTTATCAAACTGTACATTTTCACTTTATTCATTATGTTTTTTAAAAGTAAAGTCTGACCTTTAGATGAGGCATTTCCAAACATATCATCTATCATCTACCATTATGCTTTTGATTCATCTATTAAATGGTAATGTTTCCTCCAAAAATGTTGATAGTAAATTAAATCATTCCATCTTTGCCCTTGGGAAGAGCTTTCAGGCTATAAAATTGGCCAGGCAGATAGGATATGCAAAAAAGAGAAATGCATGGAAACGTGTCCTGCAGGCAGAGGATCTTCCATGTGTCTGTCAGATCTCAGGCATCCCTAAGGCATAAAGTTAAATAGAACCCTTCTGTGACACCCATCTTGACTATCTTAGAATAACCTGGCCCTGACTTCTCCATATGTGTATTATGAGTCTTATTAAATTTTACTGTAAGTCATTACTGATGTCTGTCATTTAGACTTTCAGGAAGAAATATGGTAGCCAGTCACCAACATGACCCCAACTGATTCCTGCATTGTTGTGTCCATGCCCTTGACAAACACAAGGAGACTTCAAAAAGTTTGTGAAAAAAATCAAAGGAGTTTATTTTGGTCTAACATTAAAAAAAATTGTGCATAGTTTTATCATAATACGCATTTTCTATGAACTTTGCGAAGACCCCTTGTAGATGATAATGGAAATGATGATATGTCATTTCTAAGATTAGGCTATAAAATACTGAGGTTTTAATCTGGGACTCTTACTCTTAGATCACTCACTCTATGGAAAGCCAGATGCCATGTTGTGAAGACAAGCCATGTACAGAGAAAGATTCATGTGTCAACTGCTAATAGAAATGGAAGCTGGCTAACGATCATGGGAGTGAGTCCGGGAGTAGATGTGGCACTTGGTGAGCCTTTGGATGTGGCAGGGCTTGATTGAAGCCTCATGAGAGGCTTGAGATCTTGAGATCTTGAGCCAAAACCATCCATCCAAATGGCTCCCAGTTTCTGACCCTCAGAAACTACATGAGACAATAAATGCTCCTTGTGTTATATTTTGAGTTTTAGGGTAATTTATTGTACATCAGTAGATAACTAACACAGATTTTGATACTATAAATAGGGCGCTAATGTACAGAAATCTAAAATCAAAGGTAGTGTCTTTGAATTAGGCAGTTGGCAGTGGAAAAACTGCAAGGGCTGAGTCACGTGTTTTAAGTCAAAGCTGAAAGTGCCTTGAATATACTATACTGTTCATAGACGTTGAATGTTGAGGAGGCTGCCCAGGAAGGCATAAACAAAAATGAGAAAAATCCTATTAGGAATTGGAAAAATGAGAATCTGTGTTATGTAGTGGCAAACAATTTAGCAACACTGTCACCTGTACTGATGTAGAAAGTAGAAAAACGTCCCTGATAAACTAAGTGATACTGTTAGGGAGATTTCGTACCTGAGTATTGAAAGTGCTTTCTGTTTTTTTCCTTTTGCTTATAGTAAAATTGCAAGAACAGAGAGAATAACTGAAAGAGCTGTTAAATAATAAAGGGTCAGGGCTGAGATTCCCAATCTCTTTACAAGGGACATAATGCTAAAATTAAGAAATGTTTCTGAGCAAAAATCAGATTCAGGGCACTTTTAGGGAAATTAGTTCCAAACATGAAGCCAAGGGTGTAACTATAAACACTTTTTTTTAAGAATCTCAAAAAAAAAAATTTTTTTTTTGAGAGGTTCTTGCTATAAGGCACATGCGCTCGCCAGAAAGACAGAGACAGAGAGACACAAAGTGAGAAATCACCCCCCGGGGAGATGGCCACACTGCAATATCTTCTCCTTTTTTCTCCTCTCGGGATCCTGGGCACACACACACATACGCTTGGTGTGAGTTTAAGCCACTGGGTCTGGGTCTCGAACAGTGGTCGACTACATAGGAGTCCAGGGACATAGCCATTACACCATCTGCTGGTCCATAGAATATCAAAAATTAATGATGGTACTGGTACATCAGAGTACTGGTTAGTCGGACAAAAGGCCCTCTAAAGAGATTAAGGATTTGCCTTTCAGATCCTCTCTGTCAAATAATAGAGTTTCTTGGAAGCTCAGGGACATTGTACCTTAGCAGAAGGCCAAGGAGAAGGACCCGTTTGGTCTAGAAGATTGAAGACTGAAAGGATTCACAGAAGACCTAAAAAAAAGTTAAAGGTAGTTATACTTGAAGAAACAGCATCAACTTGAAATGAAAGGGATATGAGTACAAAATAAAAAGAAGCTTTTGGAACATCAAATACCAACAAATGGAAAACTGGCTGAGAAAACTACTCAGTTGCAAACACATGTCACCTTTGATAAAAATGCAAGGATGACCAAGAGGGCAGAAACAAGAGTCCAGAGAGTGGAACTAAGACCCGTAGAGAATTATCCCTAGATCTCAATTTCAGGCTTTATCAAGGAACTCCAACATTTGCTTGGCTGAAGTCCAGAACTGCCATCCTTGCATACTTGCCCATATTTCTCCTTGTGAATAGGAGTGTTTTCAGTGGTTACTTCTGTTTGTCCCACAGTTGTACAATGTGTGTAGACACATTTTTTTTTGTCTGCCTCGAAGGCAATATTTTTATAGTGGTAAAAAGCTCAGACCCAAATTTGAATCCTGCCTCAATCACTTAATTACTCTCCAACCTTAAGGAGGTTGTAAACCTGTCTCTATCTCATTTTTCCTCATCTGTAAATTGGGAGTAAAAAATAATACCTATATCTCTGGCTTGTTCTGAGATTTAAGCAAGTGAATATGTAGAAAATATTTAATGGTATAATGATAATACTTAATACTTCAAAGTAGTGATCTTGGGATAAATGTAATTCTTTGATGCCTCCATTGGAGTGATGTTGTTATAACATAAACAAACAATAAATTTTAGCAATTATTTCTAGTATATTTCTCTTGTCAGGTAAGCAAAATTAGTCATCAAATATCTCCTATAAAATAAAACAGATTGTTCAGTAAGGAAAATGACTTATTAATGACTTTTTTACTTTACATGTGCAGGAACCTGGAACACAGCAATCTTAGCTTGAGGTAGTTTATATAAGATAAATCTAATATTTTGTAGTTAGATTCATATTTTGACCAATGAGGGAAGAACTTAAGGCCCCATTAGGAGAAACTTGTCATTTATTTTATGAACAATTCAGCTAATATACCACAAGCTTGATGAGAAGAGGGATATTGCTATTCACCATTTGTGTACCATTCTAGCTTTTGGTTATAGTAGACACTCAATATTTGTGACATAAATAAATATTCATGAACAAACATGTCTATGCTTTGTTGAGTGTAGTGCAATGTATGTTGCAAACATAATGAAAGTTTTGTATCATGAACTGACAATTGACAATGAAATTCTTGTCTGCAAAGTGGAATGGGACTGTCCAGGCTTGATCCTGACTCTTAGAGGATTTAAGGGTGAGCAGAGTCAGAAATAGTGCGGGAGGCTCTTGCTTATAGTGAATCCCTGGCTCTATGCTGGTCATGTTCTTTAATTCCTCGGCTGCTCCCTTGTGTGTGCCCTGTCCTTATTGTAGCTGCTGGATCTGATCTCGCTGTGAAAATAGTGTTTCCTTTCTGCTGACCCATGGGGTTCAGTGTTTGATTAACAAGTTTCCCATTTTCTGAGCAAAATACCTAGGTAAATCCCACTTGGATGATGTGAGGATCTGTGATAATTTACAGCCACTGCGTGAGCCTTGTGTTGAATGACATGCTCTTTGTAAGGATGTGGTGTAATTTATAATGCTGGCACCAGCGTCCACTCCTAGGGCAGTCTCAGTGCAGGGCTTTGACTCTGATACTGGATAACATTCACAGTCATGGGAGGATTGACTTTAGTTGTTGCTGCTGAATTAAAAAAAAAAAAAATCAGACACATAGTGTAAATGGATTTTGTGCTCTTCAAAGTAGTGACCTTGGAATAGATGTAATTCTTTGATGCTTCCATTGATGTTGCTATTGCCCCAAACATTTCCGGAATCCTCCTTTTTTAAATAGCCTTCAGAGTCTGTGGCTTGTTCTGGTGAATATTCTTGATTCTGACAAGTATTCATTCTTGGTGGGAGGCTTTGATTTTTTCAAAATAATTTGCCAGAAGGTGTATGCACTCACCAGAGAGGGAAAAGAAGAAAGCGCCCCACAGTGGGGGTGTGGTCATGTTGTAATCCCTTCTCCATTTCTTCAGCCTGTTGGGATTTTGGGCTGGCACACGTTTGTAAATCACCAGAGCTGAGATTCCGACCATGCAGTCAGCAGTGTGGGATCCAGCTTCCTTAATCACTGGGCCATGGGGCCAGCCAGAGGCTTTGACTTTTGGAAAGAAATCATAGGCATCAATTTTAGACACTGAGATGAATGATGAGGGCAGGGGATACTATATCTGTCCAAGATGACATAGGGTTTTGAATCATGTCATGAGACTTGTATGTTTGTTTCAAACATGTTTTCTTTTTAAAACGCCATTTCAAATAAGGAAATATTTTAAGCCTACAGAACACTATGGCACATAATATTACAGACATGCATGTTCCCAGCATGGACGTTTAACAGATGCTAACATTTTGCTGTATTTGTTTGCACATGTTCTTTCATTTTTCCCCCCTCTTCCCTGTTCTTTCTTTGAAAGGAAATGTTTTAGATATTCTTTAAAACTCTCCCCTGCCTCCATGCCCACTTCCCTCCCCCTCCCTCCATCCATATATACATCTCCACGAACGTTGCTATGCTTCATTCCCAGGTGTGTTTGTGCCTTTTGGGAGAGTGTTTGAAATTTTACATGAATTGTATTATATTGTATGTATTGTTCTGACATTGCTTATTTTGCAAATGTTATTGGAAAGCATTTTGTTTGTTGAGTGGCGGAGAGAGGGTGGGTGCCCTCGATGGAAGTCTTACCACCACACTGGAATCCTTTCCTCAGCTTCCCAGCCAGCTAGGACTAAGGGCATAACTGGGATCTGAACCCTGGCCATGCCATTTGCTCTACTGCGACTGGGCTGTGACATTGCTGATGAGATTAATCCATGTTGATTAGTTTTAACTGCTCTATCGTATTCCAGTATGTGAATAAATTGATTTATTCATCTATTCACCAGAGTCGGTTAAGATGGTTCTACCCTTTTTTGACAGATAGTGATGCGGTAAATATCTGTGTGCATATTCTAAACATGCAAAAATGGAGTAAAGGGTGTCTAGAACCAGTATCTGGAGGAGGACATGCTAGGCTCTGGAAGATGCACCTCTTCAGTTTTGTGGGTATTTCCAAACTGCTCTCCAAGGCAGTTGTAATTATGCTTCCATTAGCAGTACTGTTTCTCCATATCCTCTTAGTTTACCAGATTTTTAATTTTTGCTAATCTGATTGGCTTGGAGTTGTATCTCATGAGTTTAATTTGCATTTCTCTGTTTACTAATACAATTGAGCATCTCTTTTGGCTGTTTTTGTTTTAGAGGCCACCTGAGTTTCCTCTATTGTGAATTGCCTATTCATATTCTTTGATACTTTTTCTATTGCCATTGGCCTTTTCATTAATGATTTATAGGAGTCATTTATATTCCAGATATTAATTCTTTGTCAGTTTGATGTGCCGCAGATATCTTCTCTTAGCCTGTGGCCTGTGCTTTCATTTTGTTATAATGAAACTTACTGAACAAAAGTGCTAATTTTTTTCACTTTTTTTTTTTTTTTTTTAAGGTTATTGCCATGGGGTGTATGTGCTTGCTAGAGAGACAGAAAGGGACAATGAGAAATCACCCCTCAGGGGGAATGCTGCGCCACAATCCATTTACCTTCATTTTCCTTCTGGGATTTTGGGCATGCATGCACATGTGCCCAGCCTGATTTTTCAAGCCTCTAGGTCCAGGACTCAAACTGCATTTGGCCATGTGGGAGTCCCACACCTTAACCACTATGCCACCTGTTGGTCTCAGTGCTAAATTTTAACATCATCATATTTATCAATCTCCCCCTTAGGGTAGTGTGCTCTATTGTGTGTGTCATTTAACAAACCCTACTCTACTTTAATGGCATAAAAATGTTTTTCTATATAATTCTTTTCAAAGTTGTGAAAGTCATCTAGATTGATTTTTGTATATATGAAACATTGGAATCTACTTTTTATCTTTGTCCATATGAATGTTTTGTTGTCTCAGTTCCATACGTCAACTCTTTTCCCCACTGCTATATACCACATCAGTATGTGGATGTGTTTCCCTGCTGCTCTTTGTTAATGGTGTGTTCTGTGTTTTGTTAATGGAGCAACAATCTAAGGTCTACTTGCTCAAACCACACCCTGTGGTAACTACCTTGAGCTTACAGGTTTGGGTGGCTTAAGTTTCACTTTTTTTTTTTTTTTTTAATTCTTCAGAACTACTTGGGCTATTCTAAGCTCATTATGGTTTCAAATAGATTTTAGGAATGCGGAAACCCTATTGGGCTGTTCTTGGAATTACTCAGATGTGTTACAGATAAATTGTGAGAATTTACCCTGTTAGGATTCTGGGTCTTCTCATCTACAACCATGGGATAGCTATGTTTATTTAGCTCTTGCTTTAGGTTCTTCAATAGAATTTCATAATATTTGTCATGTTTCTTACCTATCTTTGTTAAATGTATTGTAAGTATCCCATAGGATACTTTATTGTTGTTGATAACATCTTTTTATTGTATGTTTTCCTGTTGGCTGGGTGTATAGGAATGTTATTTGTTTTTGTATATCTTGTTGAGTATTCATGCATTGTCTCTCCTGCAAATTATGCAGGCAGAGATATAATCTCCTAATAATGACAAGCCTTAATTTTCAAATCATGTGGCTTTCAGTTGGTTTGCTTGTCTTAATGTACTGACTTAGACTTTCACAGTAACACTTGTTTTTGTAAATTAAGTTGCATTGACACACAGTCACACCCATATCATCTACAGCTCCTTTTGCACTACATGGCAGAGGTGAATAGTTGCAACAGAGAGGGCCTCGTTTGCATAATCATGTCTCCTATCAGGTGTTTGTAGAAAGTTTACTGACCCCCACAAAAGTGGTGAATAGAGGCAGTGATAGTAACCTTTCACGTCTCATTCCTGACTCTAAAAGACTTGTAAAAGTGTGCCACCCAGAAGGACATTGCTGGTGTGCTGGTTGGCCTGTGCCCTATCTGTAGAGTTAGACCTTCCCTGACTCAGGATGGTTTGACTTAGAGTTTTCACAATGGTGTGAAAGCAATATGCATTCAGTGGAAATGATAAACCCATCATAGGTCCAGGAGAATCTGTTTAAGTGTATTTTCAATTTATGGTATTTTTCAGTTCACAGTGAGTTTATGATGAAATTTTAGGTTGTGAGGGAAGTCTTGACACATTTTTTGCATAGAAAAAAACATATCCACATTTGTGCCTGGTATGTTTTTCAGGCTGCTGGGGCTCAGATTCAAACAGTAGTCAGCCATAAGGATTTGGCTCCCTGAACTCTTTGCTACAGGGCTGGCCTGAAGCCCATTGATTCTTTTTTTTTTTTTTTTTTGGAGATGTTTGTCTGGGTCCCCTTTATTTTTTTTTTTTTTTTTTTTTGGAGATGTTTTCGCTATAGGGCGTGTGCATTCGCAGACAGACAGAGAGAGACATAGAGACAGAAAGCAAGAAATCACCCCCCAGCGGGGATGGTCACGCCACAATCCCTTCTCCTCCATTCTCCTTTTGGGATCTTGGGCACGCACGCACACGCGCCCGGCATGAGTTTTAAGCCACCGGGTCCGGGACGCAAACCGTGGTCGACTACGTGGGAGTCCAGCAACATAGCTATTACGCTAACTGCTGGTTCCCCCCATTGATTCTTAAATTATTCTAAGATGTATTATTATTTTAAGATGTATTTTCTTACTTGCTTTGTTTTGTTATTTAAAAATATTGATGTAGGAGTGGAGGGGGCATAGAGGTGGCTTCCAGTGAGACATGGGTTCTTGTCCTGTGCTCAGGAAGAATTAGAGTTGTGGACACAGAAAGTAGGTATAGCAAAGGGGGAGTTTATTAGCAAAGTGGGGAGTTTATTAACAACGGTGGGAGTTCATTAAAAGAGAGAGAAGGGAAAACAGACCTCCCAAGAAAGGAGGGGTCCCGGAAAATGGATTGCCAAGGAAGAACTGTGGCAAGGGGTTTTTATTTGGGTCAGGAAGGGCTTTGTCTGGACTTAGGTTCTAGGTGGGGCTTGTGCATACATTCTCCTCCTGGTAGGGAGGAGCACATGCTGTATGGGCCCAGTTATTTTCCTTACTTCTGAAGTGGGTACCAAGGTCAGGAGATTCTGTGTCTTGAAGCTTTGGGTCATGAAAACCATTATCTTCTTCCTGGAATGTGGTGGGGTCTGGAAAAAGCCTTTGTTTTAGGTCTGGGTCATGTTGCCTAGGTCAGTCACTGAGACATCACTGTCTCCATCTCAAAACTTAGCCATTCTGTGACTCTATCTTCAGCCTATACCCTAACTGTATTTTTAGGGTCCTTATATCCTGCCTCAGTATTATGAATGGGGGGCCAGCAGGTGGTGTGGTAGTTAAGGCACTGGACTCCTATTTGGCCAACTATGGTTGGAGTCTCAGACCTCGCAACTTGCTTTGTCACTTCCTCTCTCTCTCTGTCTCTCTTTGGTGAGCTCATGTGCTCTATAGAAAATTTAAAAGATAATACA
Organism: Tupaia belangeri chinensis; assembly: GCF_000334495.1. NCBI lineage: Eukaryota > Metazoa > Chordata > Mammalia > Scandentia > Tupaiidae > Tupaia > Tupaia belangeri. The sequence continues at coordinate 161,884 of NW_006208456.1, forward strand.
TAAATAATTCTAAAAATATATTATAAATGAATAATGAATACTATCAAATATTTTGGCACTTGAGGGTGTCTTTTTTCCTTTTTTTGGAGAAGTTTTTGCTATAGGGTGTGTGCACTTGGCAGAAAGACAGAGAGAGACAGAGAGACAGACAGAAAGTGAGAAATCACCCCCCCCCAAGGGGGATGGCCACGCCTCAATTCCTTCTCCTCCATTCTCTTCTTGGGATCTTGGGCATGCACGCACACGTGCCCGGCGTGAGTTTAAGCCACCAGGTCTGGGCCTCTAACCGTGGTTGATTACATGGGAGTCCAGTGACATCGCCATTATGCCAACTGCTGGTCCCAAGGGTTTTTTTATTTTTTAATTAAAAATTTTCTTGGGACCAGCAGTTAGCATAATGGCGATGTCACTGGACTCCCACGTGGTCGACCACGGTTCGTGTCCCGGACCTGGTGGCTTAAAACCCACGCTGGGTGCGTGTGTATGCGTGCCCAGGATCCCAAGAGGAGAATGGAGGAGAAGGGATTGCGGCATGGCCATCCCCCCGGGGGGTGATTTCTCGCTTTCTGTCTCTCTGTCTCTCTCTGTCTGTCTGGTGAGTGCACACGCCCTATGGCAAAAAAACTCTCAAAAAAATTCTTTTTAAAATTTTGGCAGAGAGTGTATGATACTTGCTGGAGAGACAGAGACAGAGAAAGAGAGAGAGAGGAAGTGAGAAAGCGCCCCCATGTCACACACAATTCCTTCTTCCTGCTGTTGGAATTTTGAGCATGCATGCACACACATCTTGAGTGATTTTTAAGCCACTCAGTTGTCAATGGAAAACAACCAACTCTGTAGAAATAATAATTAATGCAACTTATTTCTAAGCAGAATGAGTGACCCAGGCTGGAGAGAGGGCAAGATGGACCTTGCATTCCAAGAACCTTAGGAAATACACGTCACTTTGGTTCAGCCCTTACTCATTTTCAGTTTGGGAAATTCTCACTTTTTCTTTAAAAGAAGGGGAAACTGAGGACCCATCCCTCTTAGGGAGTCCCTGCTTTGTTTCATAATGAATTGCTATCAAGTCATTTTAGGTGTTTTTCATTTTTTTCCCTCCATAGTTCTAAAAATTTGCTCCCCTCCCCACAGAACTTTGAGGACTGACTCTTTCCTTTGCCCAGAGACAAGTGGCTATTGAGTCAGTCAGCCATGGCCTTCCCCCAGGACTCCACTGCCTATAACAATGGCCCTGACTCCTAAGAATGAACCTCCTAGCCCATGGGACTTCACTCCCAGGAATGAGCCTTACCAGCACCTGGGGACCTGTCAATTCTGTGGCCTACACATGCATTCAGAGGAATGATTTTTGGCCAACAGAGGGGACTGTGGTCAGAAGTCTGACTGCTTTTTCCTATTTTTCCAGAGTCCTTTCCAGAGGGCTTAGAGGGAGTCATGCCCACAAATGTTAACAGGCCAATTTGATCCATTGCTAACAGGATTCTTCCTACATCCTGCCCCAGGCATAGTATTGGAGTATTTTTGTGATGCACATTAAGCCTTTTTATGGCTGTTAAAGTACATTCCTTTCTGATCTCAGCAATCACCACCCTAAAAACTGTAAACCTATCTAAACCCTCCCCACCATGTCCCACCTTTCTGGGCCAGACCAATGGAAAAGCTTTTGACTAAATTCCAAACTCTGTCTCTCCTCTCAAAATCAAATAAAAGGAATCCCTGTACCTGATCACCATGAGAAAAAGGCATGACTTGCCTCCTCTCTGGCCTAAGTCACTCATTCTGCTTTGAGATAAACCGCAATAATTATTATTTTTACAGAGTTGGTTATCTTCCGTCAACAGAGTCCAGGCCTCAAATTACCCAGTCAGCCCAATAGGATCAGCCTCCTTAACCACCAGGCCACCAACTAGCTTGAGATTAGTTTTTTTTTTTAATTTAAAAATTTGCAGTTAATCATATTCTCTTTTAGATAGTTCTCTTACTTCTAGTTCTTAGGGCTAGAGTCTCCTGTTTCCTGTGCTTTTGTAATGTGTAAGCTCAGTGGATCTCATTTTTCTGTGGGAGTTTTGCTCTAGTTTCTTCACTAGTTTATCACCCATCATTGGTCCAAGACCACTTTTCCTGTTAATTTCCCAGATTGGATAATTCTGGACTGTGCAGGAAGCCTACATTTGTACACTCTAAAAGTTCCAGAGGCAGAAGTCTGGGGTTTACATTTTGTAGGAAAGGCATTTGCTCTCCTCTCCCAGAGACAAGCAGAGAGAGACAAACCATCTGAGCCGGTGGGAGGATGTTTATTCAGTCTCTTTTCCCTGTGGTTCAGTTCTTTGAGAGGACTCACTTTGGACACCAGTCTTCTAGTTGGGGCAGGCCCCACAGGCTTTGTGGCTTTCCCCTGCATGCTAGTTGAAATCTAAAGCCCTGCTTTCCCTCCATCCATACTGGATCCACCCCTTTCTCCTCCCTATGGCCCTCTCACTCCCTAAGGGTAGCTGCCCAGTCTATTTCCTGGTTTTCAGTTATTGCTTGATGCCTAGGCACCTGGTAATTTCCCTTTCTCTATTGCAGGTTTAACTATGAACTTAAAAATTACGTATGAGATTCCCAAGTGCTTGTATCAGGAGTGTGGTGAATGTGTGTGTCTTCTTAGGTCACCTTACTGTAATGAGAAGCTACTCTCTAAATGCAATTTCAATATTCAAAAGAAAAACAAAAACAACTGCCAAACAGGCCCAGCTGTGGTGATACTCTCTGCTAAGATGCTGTGCTCCACAGACTGGGACCACTTGAGAGGCTCTGGTTTGATTCCCCATCTATCCTAATAGCCAAGTATAGTGGCATTCACCTGTGATCCCAGCTCAGGAGGCTGAGGTAGGAAGATCACAAGCTTGATAGTTCTAGATAATTCAGTAAGACTTGCTAGAAAAAAGAGCCAGATGTCATGGCACACAAGTGTAATTCCAGCAGGGAGGCTGAAGTGGGAGATCATGACATGGTAAAGATTGTGTCATAAAACAAAGCAAAACAAACACACACAAAAATGACCTGGCAGTAGTATAACCGTAATGCAACTGGACCTATATGAAAAGGTCCTGGGTTCATGTCCCAAGGCCTCCCTGTGCATACTGGGTGCTTATGATTATGGCTTACTGAGGCTGGGGTTAGCCTGCAGCAAGGCGATCCTATTGGGGGTCCCTGTTTCTGTCTCTCATGAAAAAAAAAATGAATAAACACAGGAAGAAAATAATGAGACAAAAACACAATAAAAACAACCCCCCAAATCAGTTCCCTAAAGGAACTAACCATGTGCCAGGCAGCATGTGAAGTCCTTTGTTATTAGTTCATGTAACTCTTACAAAAGCTGGTAAGTGGAAAAAATTTAAGTGGAGAAGTTGAGAAACTGTTCCAGCACTTTGTCAGAGCAGAACCAGGCCAAAAATAATACTTAGTTTTGTTAGCTGTTACCTCCTTTTAAATATCTGAACAGTAGTAACGTTGGGTGTTAAGTGTACCCCTTCTCAAAGTAAGTACTGCCAAAGTCAACACTATTTTCCTTGTAATAGACATTAGTCTTCCCGGATAATTCTAAGCTAGAATTATGATTGTGCTTGTCTGTGAGGATTTGCTATTTCTCATTGATTTAAATTCAATAAAAATCTGTAAAACAGTGGGTTGGGGGTTTTCAGTCGTTAAAAAAGGAACATGGTAGGTACACTAGCACTTCCTTCTAAGCAAGATAGGGCTCCAGGGAATTAATGGAGACCTATTGTTTTCCATGTTGGCAAGATATTAGAGGACAATTATCATGTTGACAAGATATTAGAGACCTAGGAATAAGGCAAATACTGAGAGTATGTTGTCATGCATGTGATTCGTGGAAGGCTTTAGAGAGGCAGATTCTTTTTTTCTTTGTTCATGATAGAGTACAGGTGCACACACATGTGACAGGGATGGAAGGGGACAGAGAGAGAAGGAGAGAGAGATGAGCGCTTTCCACAGGAGCTGGTCACACTGTAATCGTCTTGTTTCAGTCCTCCAGCCAGTTGGGTCTTGGGCACTCGCATGTGTATATTGGGCTGACTAGCAGGGATTCCAACACTGGATCTGGCTCCCCTGGAGCAGTGCATTACTTCGCTGCCATGGAGTTTGCCAGGGTGGATTCTTACAGCCTCTCTTGGTTTATTTGTTTGTCCTCTGAAGTCAAGGCAAGCCTTCTGTAAAGACGTAGTCTGTGGCCGGTGTATTTTTCAGTTAGGGAGTTACAAATGGCCGACATTTTAATCTCAGCTAATGGCTGAGGATGGACTCCAGGGTACTTCACCACAGCTCACCCTTGTTCATGACCTGATTTATCAGCACCTTAATTTGGATTGAAAGACAGCCTTGGGAATGCTCAGTGCTTGTACGAGCATTCTGGAATGCTGCATGTTACCCTGTACTACCCGAGAGAAGGGTAGTCATGGCTTCTCCAAGCCCTGACCTACCAGAGAGAGGTTGAAAAGTGGTGGAATATCTACTGCCAGCTGCATAGACCCGTTTTACCACAAAGTTGGGTAAATGACTTTGCCAAGAATTATCTTAATGCACAATAGGCACATTTGTTGGAGTAGCTGATCTTGCAATCCCAGTATATCTGGAGCAGTCAATTATAAATCTGCTAATTAGATTGATGCTTGGTCACCCAGCAAGTGAGTTCTGCCAGAATCTGGATTTCTGAATGATCTGACAAGAGGATAGGGAAAGCTTGCATTGAAGAGGCCATCGTGGGTCAATTTCTTATAGTCAGAAATTTACTCACCCCAAGCTCCTTCCTTTTTAGGTTGCCAGAAAATATTCATTCTTTCCCTTTTATGACTACTAGTCTGTTCCAGGATGAGCTGGCTCTGCCTTCCTTTTCTGTTTTCTGTATTAGCACTTGGAAAGCCTATGGTTCATGGGCCTGAGGTGTGGCCTTCTCAGCAGGCAAGTCTCACCTCTCTTCTCAGTCTCAAAAGAGGCCCCAATTTTCTAATCTTTCTAACCCTGCCTGCTCTGTTAATTCTTCTTCTTCCTGGCTAATAAATACGTTTGTTCTCCAAGGTTCAGTACTTCCCAGCTGCTTTTCTCTTTTTATGTTTTCTGAGATATTCACCAATAAACACTAATATTTATTGAACATGTTACATATGCCAGGCATTTTCATAAAGCACTGTAGTAACAATAACTAATATTTATTGAGCATCTACTCTGTGCCAGCCATTGCTTTCAGCACAGGGAATGTGAAATAAACAAAATAAAGGGCATCTTCCTTGGAGCCCATGCTTTATTGGGAGGCAACCAAACAGACATGCCGGTTAACAACCACAGAGTATGTCAGATAGTGTCATGTGCTCCGAAAAAGGAACAGAATTGGGGCAGAGGGTACATAGACTACTCAAGGGCAGTCTGTCTGATGAGTGGGTATCTGGGAAAAGCAGAATCTCCAATAAAGCAGAGGAGCATGCCCCGTTTACATCAGATTTCCTCCTGCTCAGTATCAGGCCCAGTATGTCTGTCGTACAATCTTCCTGGCCTGTCTGCTCTCTGCTAATGGTGCCACTTTAGTCCAGGGCCCAGGCTCCAGGACTGAAGCTTGACCCTCCCCTCCTCTTTTCTTGTCTAATTGCCAAATATCTTTGACCTTCCTTTGAAATATGTGTGATAGCAAAACCCTCCTTTCCACTGTGTTCATGGAAAGGAAACCACTGCCAGGCTGAGCTTTTGGCATTCCATTTCAGAATTTTGCAGCAGCCTCCAAAATCATCCCTGTGACTAGCCTCTTTCCTTTCCTCAATCTTCTACCACCAAAATGCTGGAGCATATAAGCCATCATTGGAGTGCTTGCTCCAAGCTATATACTGGATTATCACAAACATTTTGTGATGCTGTTACAATCATTGTATTTCTGTTTACAGAGGAATACATTTACTGCATCAGTAAGTGGCTAAGTCAGGATTTGAACTTGGGTCCAGCTAAATCCACAGGCTTCTTCTAGCTACTGGCCCAAACTGCTTTTTCCCTGCTGTTAAGTATGATCAAGACCTTTTTTTGATTGCTTTGATCATTTGCTCAGGATTCTTTCATGTTTCCCATTATCTGCAGAGAACAGTCCAAATATTTTGGAATAATATTCAAGATTCTTCTTGCCAGGGCCATGCTTCACCTGTCTTTTAGGTTTGCATTTGAGTTTCCTCCAACAGCCTTTTCTGGTCACACTCAGATGTGCCATGCAGGTAGACACAAGTATGCTTTTGCTTACATAGGGATCACTTTTTCATTCCCTCTACCTAACCTCATTCTTTCTCATACTCCACCTCAGACTCCAACTGTCTCCAGCATTCATTGTATCCATCTTTACTTCCAGCCTCCAATCTCAGAAGGTCCTGCCTATTTCGAGTCAGACCTGACTTCACAGGATGTACTTGGCCATCCTTGACTACCTAGAGCTCTTTTAATCCTTATCACCAACTTGCCATTCCCATTCATTTCCTCAGTACTTTTGCACACGTGACCCTGCACTACTGAGACACTTTATACAGATGTTCCTTGGCTTAAAATGTGCTTACAGCCTGATAAACCTATCGTAAGCTGAAAATTTAGTAAGTCCAAAATGCTTTTTGGAAATATACCTCCTGAGCATTGTGGTTTAACTTAGCCAATCTTGTAGGTGTTCAGAACACTTACATTAGCCTACTGAAAAGTCATCTAACATGAAACCTCTTTTAAAATGATTTATTTATTTATTCCTTGAGAGACAGAGAAAGAGATAGAGAAACACCCTCAACAGGGTCTCAACTCCGATCCACCCGAAGCTTCTGCCAGTCCTAGAACAGTATACCATATGTGTCTGGTATACTCACAGGGTCTCTGGATATGAACCTAGAAACCTCCCATGTGGGTCAGATCTAAAGAATGTCACATTGTACTGATGTACCACTGTCTGGGCCCTACAAAGCCTATTTTATAATAAAGTGTTGAGTATCTAACTTAATTAATTGAATACTGTACTGAAAATGAAAAACAGACTGTAATGCTATTTAAAGCCAAAGTCATTGACAGCTTTTAAAAAAGACAAAACAAATAGCAGCCCACATTGGTGAACAGTCGAAAAATTATAAATGGGACTGTGTAACTTTTCTAGTCAGTTGTCTTGGGAGATACATACTTATTTCACTTGAGCTTCCCAGGGCTCAGAACACATTTGGTAGGGTTCCTTTTCCTAAATTGCTTTCCAGCTAACTGAAAAGTCAATTTCCTTTTCTAATAGTTGCTACTCATTTTTGGACTCATGATGGTATGAACTCAGTTAGTCACCCTTCTGAGTCATTGGTAGGGACCCCATTTAAAATTTGACCAGTTCCCCAAATCAAACCCATCCACTGTGGATTAAAACTAGATATGCACTAAAATATGTCACAGGAAATTTTGAAGTAAGAATTCTGAAAATGTTTAAGATGCCAGAAGATGAAACTGAGAAAAGAGTGGGATGGGACCATTCTTCTTGTTTATTACCTTGTCCCTCAGTTATCTGCTGCTTAGCAGGAGGCAAGAGAGGCAAGGGATGCCTAAGAATGAATGAAGACACATTCAGAGGCAGTTTGAATAATGAGGAAGCAGGTGAAACTTCCAAAAAAGAAAGTGGAGGATAACTCCTTCCTAACTCAAGGCCTCCTCATGGGAGTACTAGGCAGGACATTTCATTTAAAAAATAGACCTGTTTTGGTGCTGTTACAAAGGTACTTACAAAGTGACAGAGGCAAGCAGGATTAAGTGGAAAGGAATGCCATTTATTTGCAGATAATTCTCCTCAGGTAAAGGAGGGAATTTCAGAGAGGGAGGTTGAACAGCAGAGGGTTTGGCACAAGTTAGAGCATGGACTTAACCTTTTGTACTCATTTTTCTGAGAAGAAAGAACTACATACAACTACAGCACTTAGACATTTTCTTGGCTATGAGTTGATGGAGAGCTTCCACTCAGTTTTATTCTATTCTGTACATCTAGCACTTAGCATTAGGTCTGATGTGTAATGAGGATTCAAGTATTTGTTGAATGAATGAAAACTGGTTACCGGGAGAAGTCCAGAGGGTTTGCAGTTCTACACTGTCACTTCTGGTAGCAACCACCAGGTGGTGCTTTCTTTAGAGCAGGAGCTAGTGAAATCTACACTCTAGTGGAGACCTAAGTGAAGCTGTCCTATGGTTTGTTCAGAACCTCACCCTAGTGCACGGGCTCCAACCATTCAGCACACTTTCTTGCTCCTGATGTTGGATGTGCACACAGAATTCAGATATGTTTTTGGCACCAGCTTTCTTTACTTGGGTCAAGTTCACAGGAGACCCATAAGAATCCTTCTGAAAGGATTTTTCATTTGTGGCTAAAGTCTGGGATATGAAGCCAGTTCTGTATTGGCTTGCACTATGTTTCTGCTGCCTTTGGTCCTCCAAGAGAAAATGTATTGATGCTTGATTTTCTCCCCCAACATCACTTACAGATTCACACCCAGCTCTTACAACCTATAGGTTGAAGTATTTGGTATCCCTGCATATTTGAAACTGCTGCCTGATGAGTACCTGTCCTGTGCCTGTGGCTTCCATACTCTGAAAAGTCTACAAAAGGAGCTTAAATGAAGAAAGCACTCAGTGGGTTTAGGCAACATTCCCAGAGTCACACAGATGAGTGAGTGGCAGGGAAAGGATTCAAACCCAGAGCCATTCACCCACAGGTTATGCTATGATCTCTACTACCTATTATGTACAGTACAGTTTAAAGTGTCTGTATTAACAAGGTCCAGTGATGATAACAGAAACAAAGTCCAGGTAATATGATGTTTTTGCTTTTAAAGAATTCTTAAATTTAATTTTACTTGTCTATTTTTAATTTGACCGGAGAGGGACAGAGTGAGAGACAGAGAGAGGGAAAGTGAGAAAGCAAGCCACCAGGTTTGAGACTCGAATTGCTGTCAGCCATGTGGGAGTCCAGTGCCCTTAACCACCACACCACCTGCTGGCCCTGTGAATAATGCTTTATAGAGGAAGTACCGTTCACTGTCAATAAGAGCAGATACGGGACCAGCAGATGGTATAATGGCTATGTCATTATAATGTCTATAATGGCTATAGACTCCCATGTAGTCAACCACAGTTCGATTCCTAGACCCAGTGGCTTAAACTCACACTGGGCACGTGTGGGTGCATGCCCAAGATCCCAAGAGGAGAGTGGAGGAAAAGGGATTGCAGCATGGCAAATTACCCCTGGGGGGTGATTTCTTGCTTTCTGTCTCTCTGTCTCTCTCTGTCTTTCTGGCGAGCACACACACCCTATAGCAAAAACCTCTAAAAAAAAAAATAAATAAGAGCAGATGTACTCAGCTTTTCACCAAGGCTTCCTTCTGCCTGTAAATCTAATTATATTTTGATTGGTAGGAACTGAGGACAGAGATGCTGAGCAAGACTGTATGTGTCCTGTTCGTACGTGTGTGTGTGTGTGTAAAGAGAAAGAGTTAAGTTCTTTGTAGATCTGAAAAACTATCATTTTTGCAAAGACTGGACTTTGACAAAGTTGCAGGTAGATGGACTTTGCCTTGAAACTCTAGATCTGAAGAGTTCTCTGCCCCCAACAGGAGTAGTGTATGAGTCTTCTCTTCAAAATTTATCTGTCCTGTGCTTCAGTGTTTCAGATTTTGCTATTTGGTAGGTCACCATGAATTATACAGGGTTAAGTAAGTAAGTAGATTGACACAATTCATTTCTCGAATCTTGTTTAGCTTGAGATAAAATGATGGAGCTTACTTAACATATCTTCAGGCATGGAAGATGTTAATATTAGGGGTATGAGGAGTGACTGACCTAGTGAGATGAAGATAGATACAAATCTGGATGTAATGGGAGCTATGGTTAAAGGAGAGTTGTAGGAAAGGGAATGTGGGGATTTAGGGCTAAGAGTGCCTCTCAGAGTCTTATAATTTAGTCCTTACTCTGCCTTTCAATAGGGCCAAGCCTGATCATCCTGTTTTTTTTTTTTTTTTTTTTTTTTTTTTGAGAGATTTTCACTGTAGGGCGCGTGCGCTTGCCAGACAGACAGAGAGACATAGAGACAGAAAGCGAGAAATCACCCCCCAGGGGGGATGGTCACGCCGCAATCCCTTCTCCTCCATTCTCCTCTCGGGATCTTGGGCACGCACGCACATGCGCCCGGCGTGAGTTTTAAGCCACCGGGTCCGGGACACGAACCACGGTCGACTACATGGGAGTCCAGCGACATAGCCATTACGCCAACTGCTGGTTCCCTGATCATCCTGTTTTCATAGTCTAAAAAAAGTTTTTTTTGAGCCTTCAGAAACTCTGAGTACTAATTCATGATTAATATTCTTGATCACATATGTGCTAGGAACTGGTTATAATTTCAGTTATCTTTAGAAGAGGCTTGGGAAGTATATACAGTCCCACCTTTCTTTCAAATAATCAAATGGAGGTTCAGGAAGACCATAGTGGCAGAACCACAATTCTAAGCCAGTACTTAGTGATTATAAAGACATGCTCTTAACCACTACAATATGTTGTAAGAATGAAGTAGCAACCCTTAAAATAAAAGTGCTCACTATCAGTCACACAGAAAAAAAATGTTTGTTTATTCAGCAGGGAGTGTGCCAGGTACTGTAGTAGGTACTGGGGTTACAAGATGAATCACATGGAATTTACTTTCAGAGCATAATAATCTGATCACATGGAGTTTACTTTCAGGGCATAATAGAATAAAAAGTTGCTACCTGCTTAAGAAAAGCCGATTGTTTTGTAACCATGGTAACAAGTAGCCATCAGAACCAATTTTAAATCTATTCATTTGGTCAGCAACAATTTGTTTCAGTGCAAGTTGGTTTTAAAACTAACTGAACCTACTGGTGTTAGACCCTCACATCTGAAAGTCAGCCAGTCAGGGCTGGGTGCTCTCCAAACATTCCTCTGAGTTCCAACCAATCAACAATAGCCTTACCAGAAGACCTACCTGATGTCAACCTACTCATGTAGCTGAATGTCCGCCAATCACAGAACTCCATGCTGTTCAAAACTCTCCGTGAGATCAGCCATCTGTTCTTCTTGGAAGGACTGTTTGGAGGAAAGGGGACAGGAAGATTTTAGGGTTAGGAGCAACTCTTAGAGTCCTATTTCCTAGCTTACTGTACATATTTAAGTAAACATATATGTAAATTTTATGCACACCTATACACACACATACACTGGTTATGTGTTTAGGTTCAAAGATTCTGTAGGTCTATTATGCCATTGAAAATGTGAGTCAGTACACCCCCACTGTGTGCTACTGAACCTGTCTACCCTGTCCTATTGGGAGTCCCATAAATGAGACAACTTTTCCATCACTGAAGTAGCCCCAATAAAAGATGACCACTGATGTAAAAAGTATAGTTATGGAGAGGTTGGTCACTTCATTGTAAAGCTGCTGCATTATTTTACATACATAGTTTGGAAAAGTACATAATCTGGGGTCAAGTAGGGCCTTAAACCATTATGAACCTCTGCCTAAGACAGCAGGGGTTGCTCTGTAACCTTTGGAAGTGAATTTTAATCTGTTCATTTGATCAACAAAATATATTAGCCAATAGTTTTTGAAAATAACTATATGTAAAGCTCCATGTTTGCATTTTCCAATCATAGTTTACCCTGCTCACCCTTTTTTAACAGATGAGGAGAAATGCCAATTAGAAGCCTGATACATGCTTCCTTTGATTCCTTTAAAATGGTTGTTTCTTCAGTGAGATCATCTGGCTATCTTATGCTGGGAGTGTTTTTGTCAGCTAATGCTTGAAGCATGATTTAAATTGTTTCAGAATATGAATGCCATACATGCTCATTGTTTTGGTTTGGGGACTGCTGCTCTATACTGGATGACTGCATGTTTGCGCTGCTGGTTCTTGCTGACATTGACAGTAGATTTACGACATGAGGTGACAGGGCCAGCCTCTCAGGTTTGTGTGGGCAGCTAGGCTACTCTTTAATTTCTGCTGCTTTGCTCTTCCAAAAGCATTAACTCATATCCGGCTGGAGATCATTCTCCATTTCATCAGTTCCAGCTACTGAACTCATTTTTCCAGCCACTTCTTCAGACTGCCTTGGACACTTTGGTGGTGTGTTTTGCTTGTTCGTATTTGAATTATAGCCTGGTTTGCAAACACCTACTCTCTAGATTGGCAGCTGTTTGTAGAATTCTTGAGTACCAGTCACATCAAGTAATAGGAAATAAAAAGACAAATATGAAACTAGCACGGCTCAGAAGATAGTTTTATCATCATTTCCTCTTAGTCCTGTTTATCATCCTTCCCTTGTAATATATCTATAGTTATCACTGAAAGAATTTATTTAAACATACTGAACACTGTTGATAGTGACTTTTAAGTCTGATGTGCTGAGTATGCTAATGCTACACTTCAAAGTGCAGAGAAAAATCCTCATAATATGGTTTCAAAGGACATGCATCCTTCTGGGACATGTTTGCTAATGTAGTCTAAAAATCAGCACAAGAGACTCATACTAAGGCTGTAACTATGCTCCACCAGGGGGTATGGGAATCTTAAGTGATTAAGTGATTCATCGTGTGTAAAGTAGAAAGACAAAAAAAAAAAAAAAAGTAGATAGAAAGACTTAAAACTTGGGGGCCAGCAGGTGGCATGGTGATTAAGGGTGCTGGACTCCCACTTGGCAGACCGTCATTCGACTCCCAGACCTAGTGGCTTTATTTCTCTCTCTCATACACAATCTGTTCCTCTTTGGTCAAATCAAAAAATAAGTTAATCAATTAATTAAATAAATAAAGCTAAATAAAATAATTCTTTAAAAAAGAAATATTTAAAAATTGTTTGACTTTGGTGAACTTTTCAGAAGATATAGTTTAAAAATCATCATGGAATGGCCCTCTCTATTGTGTTAGGTCATCTAGTAAATCAAAAAAAAAAATTAGTTTTCTTTAAGTCTTTCTGACAGTACCTCATTTATAGATTAAGTTGTAATTGAAATATGAGAAACAGAGTCATAAGGAGAATCCTGGGACTGGCTATTGCCATGGTGGTTGGGGTATTGGACTTCCACATGGCCCACCATGGTTTAAGTCCCGGAACTGGCAGCTTGCTTTTTTATTTTCCTTTTCTCTCTCTGGTCAAATTAAAAACTAGTGACAAATAAAGTTAAATAAATAATTTTTTTTTTTAAAAAGGAGAGAATCCTCATGATACATTAGCTGGTTTCTAGAATAAGGCTTGGGTTTGGGTTCGATTATTTGGGTTCTACTGATGAGTTTAGTCTGGGTCATATTTTGTTAAGATTGTCTTTACATAGGAACTTCTCTAAAGTGGATCGATAACATATTGGATATGGGCATCATTTGTAAGTCACAGTATACTTGTTAATACTCATTAACACTGTTGAGTGTCCCCTGTATAAGGAACCAGTTTTCCTTATCCCTCTTGTAGTGACTGCTAGCTGGAATTTATCTTGGAGGTCTGTAGTATAGTTTCCAATCAATATCAAATGCATAATCCTTGTCTCCTAAAGACAATAGATCCTTCCAGATTTGTACAACGAAGGGCTTTTAGATTAATGATAAACATATATATATATATATACATTTTTTTTTTTTGTCACTAGGTCACATAAAAAAAGCTGTAACCGTTGCTATATTTTGATGCTTCAAACTTTGTCAACTTTGAATGTGATCAGTTTCTAGATTTCTTGGTCATAAAGGTGTCAAGGTCACCTATAGTCAGTGATGTGAATGGCTATGAAAGCTCATGAGGCTTTTCCTATTGGGTTTCCAAAGTTATATCCTCGTAGAGAGGCCTGCCTCTTGCACAGTTTACATCTAGCGCCCATCAGTGTTCTGCTGTGCTGCAGGAGCAGGAACTGAACCCTACAGTGGATGCGGTGGGAATGTGCATCATGATTCATGCTAGCTGGTGGTATGATACGCCATACAAACTCCAATACAATGCCTCGTGGAAGATCCCTCCGACTACATGTAACAGAAAGCATTCCTCTCCTTTCTTTTTGGATAGGGAAAAAGTTCTGGATAAAAAACAAAGTTCTTGGGTGTAAAGATGGAGAGAATAGAGTCAAATGCTTTATTCTTTCTGTGATGAGAACCAGCTCATTAAACTGAAGGGCACTAATGAGTATCATATTGACACTTGGATCTTGTGTTGAGGCTTAAGTCATGATGGAATTTGTGTTTCTTCCTTGACAGGGCCAACAGTCTGCTCTCATAGGCAGAAAAGCAGTCTGAGTTCCAAGTAAAATATTCAGTCTTTTCTCTTTTTTGATTCTCATCTAGTCTATTGTTTCATTACCTTTCTAGAAGAGATTAAAAAGTAGAGGGTTCTGAAATTTGCATTGTTTCAAAACAAATAGAAATATCAAGTTAATGACATATGTTGTAATTGTTAGAATAACCCCTAAAAGAATAGTAAAAGAGTAGATAATGTCCATGTTAAGAGGTTAAAAAGTGAACTAATTAAAAATAAGACAAACAATAGTAAGAAATGATGAAGAAAATTTGAACATTGGGTCAAAAGCACTGCCCATAATGGTGGCTGTAAAGACAAATATTTCAGTGATTATATTACATATAAATGGGCTATTTCAATTAAAAGATATAGGCTGTCAAATGGATTTAAAAATTTTTCAAGCAATGTATATAAGAAATAAGGAAGTAAGGGGTAGGAGGGGGATGTGGAAGTTGAGGCAGCTGGATCCCACATGGTCAACTTAGGGGTTTGAGTCCCAGACCCAGAAGCTTGAAAATCATTCCATGCATGTGTGTGTGTGCAGGCCCAAAATCCCAACAGGAGAATGGAGGAGAAGGTATTGTAGTGTGGCCATCCCCCCATAGAGTTATATTTTACTTTCTCTCTCTGTCTCTCTTTGGCAAGTGCATGCACCTTGTAATAAATACAAGTTTGAAAAATAAAAGAGGTTGGAAAATTTACCTTGTATGTACCAAAAGGAAGTTGATGTTGCTTGAACAATAAAATTTTTGATCATGTCCTGAACACGGCTGATCATGGTATGGGTTTGCGGTTTGTGTTGTAAAATTTCTTATAAGGGGGGGGGTCTTAAAAAGTTAATGGAAAATTCATATTTTAAAAAATCATTTATGAATTTCAAAAAAATTTTGTATTCAAAGCTCTTATTTAATTATGTTTTTCCACAAACTTTTTTTTGAGTCTTTCTTAGAATAGTGAGAAAGTAATTAACTGACCAAATTGCATGATTCCTGGAAATATTTCATATTGTTACTGATTTATTTTTTCTATTTGACAAAGATGTATATTTTTATTGCATCTGAAGAGGCATTTCAACCATGATTGAACTATGTACCATTATGTAAGATAAGTGGAACATAAACACTTTGTTAAAGCCATTATAATTTAATTCCAACCTTGTGTTAACAATATCATTATCTTAATGGTGAGAGGAATGGGGAGAATGCAGTGGAAATCAAGTTCTCTGGGGAATAGGCACTATAGCCAAAAGTAGAGTAGTTTTTTCCTGACCAGTGACTTAGCTTATTTGTGAGTAAAATGCATCAATAATATTATCTAAATAAAGAAAGATTTAATTGTAAATGATATGGATTCTGGGACCCGAGCAGCACTTAGATATTGAACTGAGAATCTAGAAAGGAAAAAAAATAAGATCTTCAGCAACAAAAAATGCTTAGGGTTTGAGATTAGTTAACACTGGATACAAGGCACACAGTGTTAGGTTGTAATTGTGGGTAAGCATAAATGTGCACTAAATAAATTAAAACATTGGCCAAGTAGACTCCATGTTTCAGGAGAGCATGTTCATGCAAGAAACAGTATTTTCTTTGTGGAAAACTTTTATTTTGCAAACATTAAATAATAGCATTCTCTTCTGAAATTTTTAATGTAAGTTCTGTGCTCTTTAAGGACTGTTATTTTATCCATTAGTGATGATCTATGAATGCATACTATCTATGAATCAGTATGTAAGAAAATCTCTCATATATCTGTTTGAAGATAATCATATTTAATATTTGGTCATGTGTACTTTTAGGCTTTTTTGTATTAATAAGTTTATAAAATATTCATAGAATATATTTTTTATGTTTTTAAAAAATGAAATTCTTGGGACCAGCAGTTGGTGTAATGGCTATGTCGCTGGACTCCCATGTAGTTGACCGTGGTTTGAGACCTGGACTCAGTGGCTTAAACTCACATTGGGCGCATGTGCATGCATGCCAAAGATCCAGAGAGAAGAATGGAGGAAAAGGGATTGTGGCATGGCTATCCCTCTTGGGGGATAATTTTTTTCTTTCCGTCTCTGTCTTTCTGGCTAGTACACATGCCCTATAGCAAAAAAAAAAAAAAAAATAAAAGCTCTCTAAAAAAAAAAGAAGAAAAAACCCCCACAAACAAACAAACAAAAAACATCAACTTGCCTCCTTTTCCTTTCTACAACAGTTGCCTCTGGTACCTACCATTCTAATTTCTGTTTTGAAAAATTTGATTACTTGAGGTACTTCATATAACTGGAATTATGCAGTGTTTGTCTTTTTATGTCTAGTTTATTTCACTTAGCATAATGGCTTCAAGGTTCATCCATATTGTAGCATATGACAGGATTTCTTTCTTTTTAGAGATAAATATTTTTTGTATGTACAAACTACATGTTCTTTATGCATTTATTCATAAATTGACATTTAAGTTGCTTCTCCTTCTTGCCTATTGTGAATAAAGCTATAATGAACATGGGTGTGCAACTATCTCTTCAAGATCCTGTTTTCAATTCTTTTGGATATATATTCAGAAGTGGGACTGTCTGATCATATCATAATTATACTTTTAACTTTTTTAGGGCCCATCATACTGTCTTCAATAGCAGCTAAATTATTTTTACATTTCCATCAATAGTGTACAAGTGTTCTAATTTCTCCACATTGTCACCAAAATTTGCTATTTTCTGTTTTTTGGGTTGGTTTTGTTTTGGGCAGTGGCCATCCTAACAGATGTGAATTGATATCTCATTGTGGTTTTGATTTGCATTTTGTTGGTGATTGGTAATGCTGAACACTTTTTCATAATGCTTTTTAGCCATTTATTTGTCTTTGAAGAAATGTTTGTTTTAATTCTCTTTTTATTTTTTTTTTTTGAGAGAGATTTTTGCTATAGGGCATGTGTGCTTGCTGGAAAGACTGAGAGACAGAAAGAAAGTGAAAAATCACCACCCTGGGGGGGATGGCCATGCTGCAATCCCTTTTTAACTTCATTCTCCTCTCAGGCTTTTGGGCATGCATGCACACACATCTGGTATAAGTTTCAAGCTACCAGATCCAGGACTCAAACTGCTACCAGCCATGTGGGAGTCCAGCACCTTAGCCACCACACTACCTGCTGGTCGCTCTTTGTTCATTTTTTATAAATTTATTTATTTATTTATGACAATTATTTTTTCAAATTTGCTATAGGCCATGTGTACTCACCAGAAAGAAATAGAGAGAGGGAAAAAGAGGAAGAGAGAAACCAAAACAGGTCCGGGACACAAACAATGGTTGGCCGTGTGGGAGTCCAGCACCTTAACCACAACCTCACCTGCTGGCCTCCCTTTGTTCATTTTTAAATGTCTTATTTGATTCTTTATTACTGAATGATATATATTCTAAATACTAACCCCTTATCAGATATATGGTTTTAAAATATTTTTTCCCATTTTGTAGCTTATACTTTTATATGCTGATTACTTTCTTTACTGTATAGAGGTTTCAAAGTTTGATGTAATAATTTATTTTAGCTTTTGTTTTTGTTTTTGTTCTTTTAGTGTAATATTCAAGAAAGCATTGACAAATCCAATGTCATGATTTTTCCCTTGTATTTTCTTCTAGAAGTTTTATAGTTTTAGATTTATAGTTTTTTAATCCACTTGAAGTTAATTTTTGTATATCGTGTGAGGTAAGGATCCGACTTTATTCTTTTGCCTGCAGATATCCAGCATTTTCTAATATCATTTGTAGAAGAGACTATCCTTTCTCTTTTGTGTAGTGTTGAAACCTTTTTTTCCAGTACTACTTTGCCGTACACCTTGGATATATATTCAGAAGTGGGACTGTCTGATCATATCATAATTATACTTTTAACTTTTTTAGGGCCCATCATACTGTCTTCAATAGCAGCTAAATTATTTTTACATTTCCATCAATAGTGTACAAGTGTTCTAATTTCTCCACATTGTCACCAAAATTTGCTATTTTCTGTTTTTTGGGTTGGTTTTGTTTTGGGCAGTGGCCATCCTAACAGATGTGAATTGATATCTCATTGTGGTTTTGATTTGCATTTTGTTGGTGATTGGTAATGCTGAACACTTTTTCATAATGCTTTTTAGCCATTTATTTGTCTTTGAAGAAATGTTTGTTTTAATTCTCTTTTTATTTTTTTTTTTTGAGAGAGATTTTTGCTATAGGGCATGTGTGCTTGCTGGAAAGACTGAGAGACAGAAAGAAAGTGAAAAATCACCACCCTGGGGGGGATGGCCATGCTGCAATCCCTTTTTAACTTCATTCTCCTCTCAGGCTTTTGGGCATGCATGCACACACATCTGGTATAAGTTTCAAGCTACCAGATCCAGGACTCAAACTGCTACCAGCCATGTGGGAGTCCAGCACCTTAGCCACCACACTACCTGCTGGTCGCTCTTTGTTCATTTTTTATAAATTTATTTATTTATTTATGACAATTATTTTTTCAAATTTGCTATAGGCCATGTGTACTCACCAGAAAGAAATAGAGAGAGGGAAAAAGAGGAAGAGAGAAACCAAAACAGGTCCGGGACACAAACAATGGTTGGCCGTGTGGGAGTCCAGCACCTTAACCACAACCTCACCTGCTGGCCTCCCTTTGTTCATTTTTAAATGTCTTATTTGATTCTTTATTACTGAATGATATATATTCTAAATACTAACCCCTTATCAGATATATGGTTTTAAAATATTTTTTCCCATTTTGTAGCTTATACTTTTATATGCTGATTACTTTCTTTACTGTATAGAGGTTTCAAAGTTTGATGTAATAATTTATTTTAGCTTTTGTTTTTGTTTTTGTTCTTTTAGTGTAATATTCAAGAAAGCATTGACAAATCCAATGTCATGATTTTTCCCTTGTATTTTCTTCTAGAAGTTTTATAGTTTTAGATTTATAGTTTTTTAATCCACTTGAAGTTAATTTTTGTATATCGTGTGAGGTAAGGATCCGACTTTATTCTTTTGCCTGCAGATATCCAGCATTTTCTAATATCATTTGTAGAAGAGACTATCCTTTCTCTTTTGTGTAGTGTTGAAACCTTTTTTTCCAGTACTACTTTGCCGTACACCTGAAATTCTTTTCTGGGATTTTTATTCTGTTTCATTGATCTACATGTTTGTTTTTATGTCACTATCTTACTGTTTTGATTATTGTAGCTTTGTAATACATTTGAAATCAAGCAGTGTAAGATTTCCAGCTCTGGTTTCTTTTCTCAAGACTGTTTTGCTATTGTGGTCCCTTGAGATTCCAAATGAATTTTAGGATTCTTTTTCCTATTTCTACAAACAATGTGATTCAGATTTTGATGAGATTGCATTCAATCTAAAGATTATTTTGGGTTGAATGGATATTTTAATAATATAAGTCTTTTAATCCATGCACATAGAATGTCTTTCCAATTTATTTGTGTCTTCTTTCATTTCTTTCATCAGTATTTTGTAGTTTTCAGTGTACTGAGCTTTCTTGGCTCTGTTTATTTCTAAGTATTTTGTTGTTTTAATGTTGTAGCTGAAAACTTTTTTCAATTTTCTTTTTGGACTGTTGATTCTTAGTGTCTAGAAACACAATTGTTTTTTGCACTTTTTTTTTTTTTGGAGAGGTTTTTGGACAAATCCAATGTCATGATTTTTCCCTTGTATTTTCTTCTAGAAGTTTTATAGTTTTAGATTTATAGTTTTTTAATCCACTTGAAGTTAATTTTTGTATATCGTGTGAGGTACGGATCCGACTTTATTCTTTTGCCTGCAGATATCCAGCATTTTCTAATATCATTTGTAGAAGAGACTATCCTTTCTCTTTTGTGTAGTGTTGAAACCTTTTTTTCCAGTACTACTTTGCCGTACACCTGAAATTCTTTTCTGGGATTTTTATTCTGTTTCATTGATCTACATGTTTGTTTTTATGTCACTATCTTACTGTTTTGATTATTGTAGCTTTGTAATACATTTGAAATCAAGCAGTGTAAGATTTCCAGCTCTGGTTTCTTTTCTCAAGACTGTTTTGCTATTGTGGTCCCTTGAGATTCCAAATGAATTTTAGGATTCTTTTTCCTATTTCTACAAACAATGTGATTCAGATTTTGATGAGATTGCATTCAATCTAAAGATTATTTTGGGTTGAATGGATATTTTAATAATATAAGTCTTTTAATCCATGCACATAGAATGTCTTTCCAATTTATTTGTGTCTTCTTTCATTTCTTTCATCAGTATTTTGTAGTTTTCAGTGTACTGAGCTTTCTTGGCTCTGTTTATTTCTAAGTATTTTGTTGTTTTAATGTTGTAGCTGAAAACTTTTTTCAATTTTCTTTTTGGACTGTTGATTCTTAGTGTCTAGAAACACAATTGTTTTTTGCACTTTTTTTTTTTTTGGAGAGGTTTTTGCTATAGGGTGTGTGCGCTCACCAGACAGACAGAGAGAGACATAGAGACAGAAAGCGAGAAATCACCCCCCAGGGGGGATGGCCACGCCGCAATCCCTTCTCCTCCATTCTCCTCTCGGGATCTTGGGCACGCATGCACACGTGCCCGGTGTGAGTTTTAAGCCACTGGGTTCGGGATGCGAACCGTGGTCGACTACGTGGGAGTCCAGTGACATGGCCATTACTCTAACTGCTAGTTTCCTTATTTTTTATTTTTAAATTATTTTTTATGACCTTGACAGTTTTGAAGAATACTGCTCAGGTTTTTTGTGGCATGTTTCCTAACTGGGTTATTTTGATGTTATCCTCATGATTAGACTGGGGATATGGGTTTGTGTTAGGAAAATTTATAGAGGTAAAGTGCCACTTTTGTCACATTATTTTAAGTGTATATACTATCAATGTGATAGATTGACATTGAGGTTAACTTGGGTCATCTGGCTGAGGTGGCATCTGTGTGATTTCTCTACTATGAAGCTCCTTTTTTAAAAAAAGTTTATTTTATTCATGATAGAAAGCATATGTGTGCACACATGAGAAAGAGAATAGAGAGGCACCCTCAACAGGATGTAGTTATGCTACAGTTCCCTTCATCAAGTCCTTCCATTCATCAGGATCTTGGGCATACACACAAGTGCCCAGCATGTTTTAGGTGATCCTAAACCGTAGGGACCCAAGCCCATGGTCAGCCATGTGACTTCCAGCATTGCAGTTCAGCACGTTAGCAACTGTAGCACCTTGGCTGGGCCTAGGGTTACTCTTTTACTGCCTCTTTCCATACCGTATTTGGAAGGAAGTCACTATGTTCAGCCTACACATAAAGTGTTGAGAATGATGTCTCACTTCTTTGAGAGTAGAGTATATAGGTTTTATTTATTTATTTATTTATATTTACTACAGGGCATATACACGTGTGTGTGTGTGTGTGTGTGTGTGTGTGTGTGTGTGTGTGTAAGAGAGAGAGGGAGAGAGAGAGAAAGAGAGAGAAAGTATTCCCACAAGGGGAGATTACCATATGCAATCCCCTCTCTTCATTCTCCTTTTGGGATTTTGGACATGCACACACAAGTGCCTGGCATAGTTTTCAAGCTGCCAGGTGTAGGACTTGAACGCCTGAGTTGGTCATATGGGATCCGGCTACCTTAACCACCATGCCACTGGCTAGCACAAGAATCGAATATCTAAATTAACTGAAAATGTTCTGCATGGAAGATTTTTCTATCCTTCCTCTCTGCCCCTCTTCCTTCCTTTTATTTTCTCCTTCCTTCTTCCCTTCCTCCCTCCCTCCCAGTATGGACTCATGAATATTTATTATACTTTGGATTATAATCCAATACTGCTTTATTTTGTTGTTTAATTATTTTAGCTTTGGCTGCTGGATCATCTGTCAGGTGACTCCTATGTCCCTTTGAGATACCCGTATCATTGTGTGTGTGTGTATATGTTTGTGTGTGTGTGTGTTTCTTGAGTGCTCTCTATGTTCCTATATGACAAGATGCTTCAGAGTCATCCTGTATATTTCTTCCTAGCCCTAAAAACTACCATTTTGCTAAGGAATCCTGGCTCCAATGATATTAGAAACCAATATTTGGGCACTGGTTGTTATATTATCTTTCAAAATCTAAATTTAAAAGAAACTTACTTTTGGGAGAAATTACCTTTGAGAAAGAATTTATTGCAAAACCAACGTAGCTATCCCCCTTCTCAGGTGGGATAGATCCGAGTAACTGTTAAGCATCTATCCTGTTCCATGCATTTTATCAACCACTGGGAGAGCAACAGGAAACATTTTAGTCTGTGTCTGGCAGCAACATTTTAGTTTGCATCTGGGGAAGAAGGAAGGCAAACATAGCAGAGAAAAATAAATAAGCAAATAATTTTGATAAGAGGTAGTCATAAGGTTAAAAAAAAAGGTAATGTGATAGAGAATAATTTAGGATTGGTGCTCCTTAATCAATGGTTACTGGGAAAGGTTACCCTAAGGGGCTGCTGTTGAGTCACTGGAATAATGCAAAGGAGGTGACTCAGAAGATCAGGGGGATGATTGTTCCCAGAAGAAGAAATAGAAAAAGGAAAAATGTTCACATTTGGAGAGACAGAGGCCAAAGGAGGACCAGTTGGAGGATGGTGGGATTGAGCAGGAGGATGGCAGGAAAGGAAATCAAAGTACAGACAGAGTCCAGGTGGTGATAATGGTGAAAGTGGTGGTAGGCAGAGTGGTACTTCTTTTCAGTGCCTGGTGTTATTTTATGTGTATGTTCATTGCTCCATGAGGCAAGGACTTTGTCTTTTTCATATTATCTCCCAAGAATTTAGAATAATGCCAAAACACTGTGGGTCTCAACAATTTCCCAAATGCCTACTATTTCACAGTCACTGTACTCATGGAATCTCGGGATGAATTAGACCCTTGGGTAGTTCAAAATTTAGTATAGGATAAGAGACAAACACATGCAGACAGTAGTAGCTTTGGGTATCACAGGGACCTAAAGAATAGCATAATCAGGAACCAGCAGTTAGCGTAATGGCTATGTCACTGGACTCCCATGTAGTCGACTGCAGTTCGCGTCCCAGACCTGGTGGCTTAAAACTCACGCCGGGCGCGTGTGCGTGCGTGCCCAAGATCCCGAGAGGAGAATGGAGGAGAAGGGATTGCGGCGTGACCATCCTCCCTGGGGGGTGATTTCTCGCTTTCTGTCTCTATGTCTCTCTCTGTCTGTCTGGTGAGCGCACGTGCCCTATAGCGAAAATCTCTCCAAAAAAAAAAAAAAAGAAGAATAGCATAATCAGTTTGATGTGGGTGAAGGAGATAAGGAAGTTCCTCCTAGAGGAGAGAACTCATGAACTCACTTGAAAGAAGTCCAGGATCCCAGTGAAGGAAGTGCATCCTGTAATAGATAGAAGGTTCTACCAGCTGTCAATAGATATGGAATATAAGCAAGTGAAGCTCAACTTTCAGGCAGGAAAAATGGTAAGAATGTCAGAGGGTCAAAGACATTTCAGGATGGGACTTGACTCACATGGCCAAGCTGGGATATCTCAGGCTCTCTTACTAAGTCTGATCTCCTCACCCTATCTTATCTGTCTGACTTTTATGATTTGGCCCACAGACTTACCCTTTAAAACACATTGAGGGCCCAGCAGGTGACATGAGGGTGAAGGCATCTGGTTTGATTCCTGGACCCACTGGCTTAAAAAACACTGTAGACACATGTGCATGTGTGCCAAACATCCCAAGAGGAGAATGTAAGAAAAATGAGGCATGGCCGTTCCCCAGGGGCATGATTTCTTACTTTCTCTCTGTTTCTCTCCAGTAAGTACATGTGCCCTAAACCCTAAACCCTAAAACCCAAAAACCAAAACCAAAACAAAACCAAACACGTGCACACACATACACAAAACAAAACAAAAACAAAAACAACAAAGCACACACGCTCCAAGGGATATTAGTCATGGTGGCTCTGACTCACCCTATTCTTATACCTCACTTCTGTCCCCATATCTGGACCCCTTGCCTTGGATCATCCATCTTTCTTTTTACTTCATGTTTTATGTGGTTTTCTTTGTGGAATCTTTGCCTTCCCCTTTCACTATTTCGTGATTTCTTTGGCTCCCCTCTGTCTTCAGTTTTTTTTTTTTTTTTTTTTTTTTTTTGTAACTTTAATACTGTCCTGCCTGAGGGCTATAATCTGTGCATAGTTTCTTGGCATCATCTACTTTCATTTTTTAATAGAGGAAGGGTGTTCGCATCAGTTGGAGTTGTGAGAGGCCACATGAGTCGAAGTCACGATCGAAGTAAGTTGGCAGAGGAAGTTCACACCAGAGTTAGGCAGTACCTCGAGGTGTTCTCAAAGGTCTTATTGTTTTATTGAAGCAAAACAAAAGCTGCTGTCTAAATTATGACAGCTCTGGTTCTAGGGCATTTCTCACAATGTGCAGTATGTATACCTTTGTAAATATGTGTGTTAGGGGCAGGAATGTAGGGGAATTCAGGTTCCCGAAAGGTTGGAACGAGTGAAGTCTGGGGGGGGTCTTGTGTGCCCCAGACTTTCACTGACCTCTGTCTGTAGTTATGAAGCTCAAAGCATGAAAGTTAGCATTTTTTACCTAAAGATGTCTTCTTTATTTTTTCCCCTCAAGTGGCCAACTAGTTTTGGGAAGAGATTTACTCGCTGGAATTTTTTTTCTTATTTGATGAGGGCTTTAATGCTGAAATTTCGGTTTGGGAATTTTAGGCATGATACATACCCCTCTCATTGTATTTTATTTTATTTTAGATTCTTTTTTAATTACCATGTCCAATGTCTATTTTAATCTTATGCTTGGGCAATCTGAAATGTTTTATTTCTAAAATTAATTCTCTAATTACACAGCATCTATATGGCAGTTAGGCAGAGTCAAAGATCGAACTCAGGGATTTGTTTTTAATTCAAGAGTAAGTGACATATATTGATAAATGTAGGGAGAAGAGACTGGAAGATCTTGTGTGGGGGGGCGGTAATGTGTGTGTACATGTGCATGTGTGTGTGTGTATGTGTGAGAGTGAACAGTTCATTGTTCCTCCTCCCTTTTTCTTTTCCTCTCCTCTGACCCTTCCTCTCCTCCTCCATCTTATACTTGTTTTTTGTTTGTTTATTTGTTTGTTTTGGTTTTATAACTTTATTTGAAAATCAGCAGTTAGTTCTCGTCCACATTGATGGTTCGGAGATTTTTGGAAGTGGTAACAGGTACATAGGTCACCAGAGTGTAGAGCTTGTTGGGTGATCCTCATCCTCATTTCGTTTTCTGGACAACCGCACATGGATTCGATATGGGACGTTCCTTATTCCTTTGGCCCAGACAGCTTTGTTGAGCCTGGAGCACATCTGGAGTCCCCATCTCTTTCATGGCAAATTTCTGGATTTCTCTGAGTGCCCGAGGAGCACGTTTCTTGAAGCCCACGCCATGGATGTGCTTGTGAATGTTGACAGTGTATTTGCGGGTCACCACCTCGTTGATGACAGAACAGCTCTTCTTCTTCTCACCACCCTTCTTTGTGGGAGCCATTCTGCCCATCCTAAGCTGGAAAGAAAGAACACAAAGGATTGTCCCTCCTCCATCTTATATTTCTTATTTCATCCTGCACTAAAAGGTTATGGTAGTGTTAAAAACATTCCTTAATGGTCATACTTTTCAGATATCATCACTTCAGAATTTGCTAGCAGATAACAAGGGGATTCCAGAGCAAATGTCATACAGGATGTGGCTTTTTGAGTCCCAACATGGCAAGACATTTATCTCCTTCTGTTGAAGTCATATTCATTTTCAGCTGTACTGAGCAACTCGTGGCCTTCTAATATTGACAGGTAATAAAAATCAACTCCATGTGGAAACACCTTATTCCTCTAACCTTATAGCCCTTTGACTTTGTTAGATGATTTGATGGCTGAAAAATGCACTAGGACTAATGCTCCAAAAATATTACATCTTCATTTTCTTTACAGTAAATGCTTTCTGCACAAAATATCAGGTCCAGTAGCAAATCGGGTAGGCAGCTGTTCACTTGACATTACAGCATAATGTACACCAAGAACCATGACAGCCCCAGTTAATACACTACTCTGGCATACTCTGGTATCTGGAATCTCCTGCCAGCTATTTTGGATTGTTAAGCCATAGACACACAATTAATCTATGTTGTTTGCAGGAAGAGTAATTGGAGCAACAGAAATGGCTATTACAGTGAGTACTTACTGTGTGCCAGGCTCTGTATGATTTTTTTTTTTTTTTTTTTTTTTTGTGCCAGGCTCTTTTTTTTTTTTTTTTTTTTTTTTTTTTTTTTTGCTATAGGGCACATGCACTTGCCAGAAAGACAGAGAGAGACAGAGAGACAGAAAACAAGAAATCACCGCCCGGGGGGATGGCCATGTCGCCATCCCTTCTCCTCCATTCTCCTCTTGGGATCTTGGGCATGCACGCACATGTGCCCAATGTGAGTTAAAGCCACCGGGTCCAGTACTCGAACCATGGTCGACTACATGGGAGTCCAGCGACATAGCCATTATGCTAACTGCTGGTCCCCCAGGCTCTGTACTATTAATAAGAGCATCATGTGTGTTACTTTTTTTGATCTTCACAACAAATTTGGGAGGTACTAACCTCCTTTGACCTGTGAGGACACTGAAGTTCAAGCAGCTGATAAGTGGAGTTGTTAATATGTCCTGTTCCAGCCACTAACATCTACTCGCTTCACCATACAGGCCAACTTTATCAGATTAGTTAGCCAGTCAAGTGACTACAGAAGTAAAGGCAAGGTAAATGACTGAGGACAGAGTGGAGAAAGGTTCTTTTTTTCTAGGAGTGTGATCTGGAATTGAGATAATGTGGTATGACAATGATTGATAGGTTTATTCCAAATGCAATACTGACCTTTGCCTTTGCCTCATGGTTTGCAAATGTCAGGTAGGGGCAATCCTCTTGCACACAATGCCCATCATTGAGGGAAGAAGCTGCCACATCTACCTGGAATTGAACCAAAAATTACTCTGGAAAAGTGAACCAAACTAGAAAGAAGGCTGATTCCTGTGTAGCCATGCTTCTGATTGGGTAGTCACAGTGTGTCTGAAGGTAAATGCTAGCTAAATTTATCATCTATAATGTTTTCACCTAAACAGAGTTACTACATCTAACCCCAAATTTCCTTCAAGCTTCAGAACTGTACGTTTGTTTTAAGGACTTTTCTAGGATTATCTGAATCAGTGAGGCCTTAACTCATTTCTCCAGGTATCAAACTCCAGTTTAAGTCTTTTCTCTGTGCTGCCTCTTTCTCGTGTCCTTTTAGTGGAAAGCACCAATTTTTCTTTCCATTTCCTAAGTACCCTTCTGCTTTCTGTCTCTCTTTGCAATTCAGCAGCAGAAATCACAAAACAGTATGAAGTGAGTGA
>NW_006208456.1:190061-248184 GCF_000334495.1 Tupaia belangeri chinensis
CAGCAGGAGAAATCACAAAACAGTATGAAGTGAGTGACTTTTGGGGATGGATTTTCCTTTTGATTTGGAATGGAGATTTATGGTCAGACTGCTTTCCATGAGGTATTTACAAGTTTCCAGGCAATCAGTGCTCTTATCGGTGGTTTTTACAGGCTTTGAGAAATTCTAGGTTAACCTGCTCTCATTCTAGTCTGTTCTTTGTTGCCAGGGACACTTTTCCTTTTTGCTGATTTTTTTTTGTCGTTGTTAAGCAGAAGAAATAGCGATATAAAGTTATTTCCTCAATCTCTAAAATAATAGACTAAACCATAATTGTCCCTGTTTTATTTGTTATCCTTTTTCATTTTACCAACAATACATGGCAATTGCAGTAATTAAAAAAGTAGAGAAGAACTAAGAAAATAATAGAAACCTCTCTAATTTCACCACTAAGAGATAAGTTCTATCCCCATTCATCTCATATGTTCTATGCAACTATTGCATTTCATGTTGCCTCCTCTTTACATATTGAGAGACTAATATTGCTTTAATGATTTATAAATAATTGCCCAGAGTTAATCCACAAAGATTTGAAATTATGGTCATAATAGATAATCAGGATTTTATTTTCTCAGAAAGTAGAAAGCAAAAGATACAACAGTAAAAATGTTTTTTCTAAGAGAGTATTTGTGTTGGGTGGTTCTAATTTTAAGACAGAAAAAAATGTTAACTCCTGCTTTCATGATTCATTCTTAGAAATAAATAGAATTGTTTTCCCAACAAAGCCTGGGAAAACTTCCAAGTGATAGCTGGAGGAATATGGAAGTGGGAAGTGGCAAGCTGAAGGATTTTACTTTGAAAGCTGCCACTTTGGGGAAGACAGAAAAGCTAGTTGAGGTATTGGTCCAAGGCTTGATTTGCCCATAATATGAGTTCAACCTGAGGGAGGGGTTTCAAGCCACAGTTCAGGTTATTGGAGGAGCTCAGCAAAATACTGTAGGTCACTGATGATATCTACATTTACACTGACTGCTTTCCTGCAATAAAGATAGATCTAATCTTTTTTAAATGCATTAAGATCCCACCAGTAGAAAGGGAAGAAGTGGGCAAATTAGAAAAAAAAGCAGACAAAAACAAACAAATGGATTTGGACATACCATCTCCCACAGCCCACACAGAGTGACTGGCTATAGCATTCGCTCCTAAGATCTGCTTGGTAAGTACAGTTAAATATATTGGAATTTTGTCTCCGAGGACCTCTTGCAGTCATCTGCCTCATTTGCTGATTGGTTCCTATTTTTCAAAATTTTTTTGCCCTTTCCTTCCTTTCAGACAGGAAAGGACTAGCAATTTTTCTACCACACATTGTCTCTAATCTTTTTAATTTTTTTTAAGATTTGCTATAACAAAAAAAGCAATTTGTAACAACCAAAATACAAATAAAACAATAACACTAAAAATAAGTTTTCATTTTTTATAACTAACCTGATGTGAAGCATGGAGGATAAATTATTTTCACTGAACAAAATAGAAATGCTCTACAATAATATTATAAAATAATGATATAGGTGATAAAATGTAAGAGAGGACTAGAAGGTTGAATAAAATATAAGAGCACCTATGTTTTCCCATTTCATCATGGATAAGTAAATGGTACCCGCTAATCTTGATAAAATGGGAAAACAGAGTTTTGAGAATATGATTACATGATTAGGGTAACAGAAGATGATATTGATGAAGAAGACAAAAAGGAAAGGAGACACTATGTCCCAAGATCTTTCTCTCATAACAGGGAATCAATATAAATTGTTTTAAGTTCATAGAGGCATATGGGGGTAAAGTAAGCTCATACTTTTCATTTGTGTCTTTGTTTAATTAAAAAAAAAACACACTTATCTTTTGAAATCAAAAACAAAAACAGGGTGAACACATGATTTATAAGAAATTGTGGCAAGAAATTAAGCTAGCAAAACATCACTAACAAGAAGTATAGAGTTTCATACAGTTAAATCATACAGTGAAATCTCCATGTTATTTTTTTAAAAAAAACACCTGAACAAAATGTCACTGAGTTGGACAATAAACTGGGCAAATGCAAGCCAAAAGAAAGCAATTGGCAATATTTTTTTTTTTTGAGAGATTTTCACTGTAGGGCGCGTGCGCTCACCAGACAGACAGAGAGAGACATAGAGACAGAAAGCGAGAAATCACCCCCCAGGGGGGATGGTCACGCCGCAATCCCTTCTCCTCCATTCTCCTCTCGGGATCTTGGGCACGCACGCACACGTGCCCGGCGTAAGTTTTAAGCCACCGGGTCCAGGACACAAACCGCGGTCGACTACGTGGGAGTCCAGCGACATAGCCATTACGCTAACTGCTGGTTCCCTGCAATTGGCAATATTAATGTAGGATAATTTTAAAGCATAAAACATTAAGTGGACAAAAGACACTATTTTGTAATGGTCACAGTTAAAGTCCACCAAGAAATTTGTATAGCCATGGATCTTCATGCATGGAAAAACAGCACTGAACTTGGTAAAACAAAAACTCTTAGGAAATTAAAAAAAAAAAAATTAAAAATGAGGTAGGAACCAAACAATGGGACAGCGGTAGCAATGCGGTGCTCTATGAAGCAGACCCACATGGGAAAGTTCTGGGTTATCTCTGGGGACCTCCCCGGGTCCTCCAGGTATGTGGTTGGCCATGATTTGGAAATAGCTGAGGTTGGCAGTGCATTGTAGTATCAAAGCTCTGTTGGAGGTGCTGTCTCTCTGTCTCTGTTTCTCTTTCTCTCTTGCTCAGGAAGAAACTATTTTAAAAAGAAACTATGAAATAATAAGTACTTGCTTTTTAATTTTTTTAGAGAGAGAGATTTTTGCTACAGGGTGTATACGCTCACCAGAGAGACAAAGAGAGACAGAGAGACAGACAGAAAGAAAGAAATCACACACCCTCTCTCCCTGCCTCCAGAGGGGATGGCCACACCACAATCCCTTCTCCTCCATTCTCTTCTTGAAATCTTGGGCAGTAAAGATAGATATGACAGGCATGAGTTTAAGCTACCAGATATGAGACTCAAACCGTGGTTGACTATGTGGGAGTCCAGTGATGTAGCCATTATGACATCTGCTTGTTCTTTAGAAAAAAAGAAAAGGTATGAAAATGTTGTTATGTAGAAAATTAGAAATGAAATTCTCTTATACTTAAAGTCTGCATCAGCAAAGGAAATTTGAAAGTCAGGGTTCTTGAAGGTAAGGTGTGTGGAGGTGGGAGGGATGCAGGCAGTTTATCCTAATCAGACCTTTTAGTCAAGGGAGAAAATGTTTGATTTCTGGGATACTCTTTTATGGTAAAATCCCCTAAAATTGAAACCTTGGAGATAAAAATTTATCAGGAGATACTGTCATGATTTTTAGTGTGTGAAATTCTGTTCTTATCAGTACATCACTGAGAACCAGGACTGGTGACTTTCCGAACTCGGTGAAATGTGACACCCCTGCCTGCCGCTCCTGCCTCCACTACCCCCAAAATGAATGCCTGGACCTTCATCCTTCTCCATGCAATCATAATGCCCTTCCTTGCCTCCATAGATTCTGGCCTGTATAACAATTTTTATTGGGATGCCTTGCTTCTTCCAGTGGAAGTAAAGGTTGAGGGCAAAATGAGGTCGGCAAGGTACCTGTGCAAATATCAGGTGAGTGGGGATTAGGAAGGAAAAGAAAGGAGGCCGCCAGGGGACTGAGAAAGCTGTGCTTCTAGCATCAGGAATGACTTTTCTGGCACCAGAGACCTGAAAGAGAAATTTACATCTAAACCAGAAGAGCACATTTTTTGATGTTGTTGTTCGTTTGTTTGTTTTTTTAAAGCTTCTAGTATATGTCCTTGAAAAATTGTACTGTGATCTTTTTATAACCTATGGATGATAGATACTTTTTAGTACATTTGGTAGTTAACAAAGAACATGTTAGTGTGCTGTATTCATTCATTGAAAACCAGCAAAGAAGTCTATTGATGGAGAACTAGAATGAACTTGAAGTGGTAACAGTAGTTCCTACCTTCATTTCCCTGTCCCACTTTTCCAATGTACTGATCTGAAACACTGGTAAAATCAATACAGACAAATTAACTTAGTGAGCGACTTCTCCCAGATGTCTTGCAGTAGCGGAGAGAAGCCTTATTCTGGGTGTACTTGACACCAGATGGTATCCAAGGCTTATTCCTATATGTGGATGGAAAACAGGGCAGAATCTTACCTGTTTAGGGGTCCTAGTCTAGTAACATCTCAAAGAACTTGATTCCTTGTCATGAGGGATTTTTTAATGCTGTTATTCTGCAGTGATTTATTTGAATTCAAACATTAAGAGACCTAAAGAAAAGAGGAAGAAAATAGTGATTTCAGGTGTTTAATCTGGCCTAACACTGTACTGGTCCTGAAAAAATTGCTGTTAATTTTTATAGGTAAGAAAGCTGAGACATTTTTGCAAGCACATTAACTCTCAAAGGCTAAAAGAGTACCTTTTAAAACTTATTGATGAAGTAGAGTAGATACACTTTCAGGCCCCCAGAGGTTCTTTGGATGTGTGTAACATCCAGGACAGAGAGTGTATCCCTTCAGATTTTTTATTTCAAATTATGGGACTGTGTTTTCTACAAAGTGTTGTTCACAGGTCTCTTTCATTAGAATGGCCTGAACTGCTTGTTAAGAAAACAACTTCCTGGACTGGCTAGATGGCACAGCAGTCATGCGCTGCTCAAGAGAAGTCAGAGACCATGTGACGCCCGTGACAATAGTGGTTTGACTCCCCAGCATGATCAGCCTTAAACATGCCAGGCTCACAAGATCCAAGAGGCTGGAGGATTGGAGGAAGGGGATCATATTAAGATTAGCATCTGGAACCAGCGGTTGGCATAATGGCTATGTCGCTGAACTCCCATGTAGTTGACTGCGGTTCGAGTCCCGGACTCGGTGACTTAAACTCATGTCAGGTGCGTTTGCATGCCTGCCCAAGATCCTGAGAGGAGAATGGAGGAGAAGGGATTGTGGCGTGGCCATCCCCACTTGGGGGTGATTTTTCTCTTTCTGTCTCTCTGTCTCTCTTTGTCTTTCTGGTGAGCGTGCGTGCCCTATAGCAAAAACCTCTCCAAAAAAAAAAAGTAAAAAAAAAAAGAAATAAATAAAAATTAAAAAAATAAGATTAGCCTTATTGGAGGGTGCTCTTCTCTCCCTTCTACTCCTCACACACACAGGGACACTCACAGGTTCTATCATGAATAAAGAACAACAAAAAGAATGCAGCTTCCTAATCCTATCCTTCATTTCTCATCCAGTAGATCTGAGGTAAGCCTTAGGAATCTGCATTAAGGACCTCTGCCGAGGTCCATTATGTTTGTAAAGGCAAACCTATGGTTTTATTTTCATTTTATGTCATACAAAATAGGAGTTGAAGAAGTTACTTTTGGTAAAACTCTCTTCATGTCAAGAGGAACCTTGTTACATAGGAGAAATATTCTCTTCAAAATTCCTCTACCAAATTGCTCTTGAGAAGACCTGCCCACTCTAACACTGAACAGGTCTGCCCTCTACCTGGCTGCTGACCTTATGCTCATGTGTTCAATTCCTCCCTGAAATCAAAACAGGTTTTCGAAAGTTTCTAATGGAAAAGAACTAAGCCTGACACTTCATTTTAAAAGAAGCAAATTGAGATAAGACAAAATGGTTGAAATAAAGTGTACTTGACAAGAGCAGAAGTGAAAAGGAGAGAGTAAAATCTCCAGAAGTCTTATCAGCTATTTTTTGGGTGAGAGTGTCATGAAATAAACAGCTAGCTTTTCCCCAGCCAACAATATGGATAATTGATACAGTCATCATATGAGATGATTTCTGCTGTGTCATAGGTTAAACTCTATTACTTTCTTTAAAAAAAAAAAAGACTGCAGCCCTTAAAAAAATTGGGAATTATTAAGTCAGAAATTAGATTTTTGTCTATTATTTGGGAGTTATTTTGTTTTTTTTTCTTTAGAACAGTTCACTCTCAATTAGCTACACCTTTGACTGACAAGATCAAGGGGCCATTGTGCTCTAAGATGATGGTTTCATACCTCGAACTGATAATTTTGAGATTCCCATTTCTAAAATGGAATGAATCTAGCATATTAAGTGTTTGACTCTAACTAGGATCATGGAAAGTCCTTGAATTTCCTTTTCATTGGTATTGGATTTTGCTGTCTTTACCGATAGAATTTCTTTCCTATTATACTTTGGAAGTCTTTGGTGCTGAATTGGAGTCATAACTCCTGGTTCATGATGAACCACCAGATATAGTGCATTTCATTTTACTTACAAGATGAATGAAGACCTATGAACACACGACCTATCTAAGAGTCAGAACATTATCTTTTACATCGATCTCTGTAATTCATCTCTATCTTATTTCTCTGTCTCTTCATCCCTCTGCCACCATGGGTAACCACTATTCTGAACATTGTTTATCATTTTCGTGTGTTACTCCCTTTGACTACACACGTGCTTAAGTGATCCATTGTTTGATTTTGTCAGACTTTGAACTTGATGAGAAGGTATTATCTTGGTTTGTATAGTCTCTCGAAACTTGCTTTTTCACTCAGCCTTATGTTACTAAGATTCATTCATGCTGTCATTGCAATGTCATATTTTGATTTGTGATTTTACAGTAGTTTACCCATAAATTATAGTATAATTTATACACTACACTCTCATACGCTGCACTCAGCAGCCACTGCTGTTCTGTTTTAGGAGTATACAGGATGGAAACCTGACACACCCACACCAGACGACTTACATGCTTACGAGTAGCTCTGGTCATAGAAGCAAAAATTGAAAACACCCTAAAGGGTAAATAAAGTTTATGTGTTTGGGAGAACTCTTTTGTCTTTGATTCTTCCCCACTCTTGTTATTGGGCATGTAAGGTGTTCCGTAAGTCTCCTGGTATACTTGTGTAAGGTTTCCCTTGCTAATATACTGAAAGTGGAACAGTAGCACTCTTGTGTTGCAGTATATGTGGATTATTCAACTATACAAGATAATGTGAAAGTGAGTAGTTGGTATCAATCTACACTCCCACCAACATGGCAGAAAAGATTCTATTAACCCACATCTTCACCTACTCTTTGTATTTTCAGATACTAATTCTTTTTTATTTTTTTGCTAATTTTGCAGATGTGAATCTACTGATAATCCTTTTAAAATATTTTATCTATCACTCTGAAAACAAGATTTGGTTCTCTTCATGTATAGAGGCTAGAAAAAGCAATGAAATTACCACACTTGCTTAGTTTAATGGCACCCCAAATTTTCTCCCAGTTATGCCACAGCAGGTGGTTGTCATTCTTTTCCCAGGCTTGCTAGAAATAGTAAAACTTTGCCTGCACAACCAAATCACTTGGGAAATTAAAAAACAAACAAACAAACAAAAAAACAGTAATGTCTGGACCCTCGTTCCAGAGATCCTGATTTACTTGTCTGGGACACAGCATTAAACATAAGGATTCTCAGAAGCTTCTCAGGTGATTCAATTGTACAGTCAAGATTATGAATCACTGTTTTAAATTATAGAAATCTTGATAAGCATAGCTCAGGGTGCACAGACGTTGTTATTCTTTTTCTCAATTTCTAAAGTATAACGTTTGAATTGTTTTGAAGATTTCTCTTGCCCACAATTTCAAATTAAATTCTTTTTCTTCCTTCCCCCCCCCCTTTTTTATTCTTTTGGCATGTTCGTTGTTGGTAAAAGTAAATGAGTAGACCCTCATTAAAAGTATGGACTAGCAA
The DNA here is from genome assembly GCF_000334495.1 of Tupaia belangeri chinensis. Lineage (NCBI taxonomy): Eukaryota > Metazoa > Chordata > Mammalia > Scandentia > Tupaiidae > Tupaia > Tupaia belangeri. The sequence goes on from NW_006208456.1 coordinate 197,849, forward strand.
TTATGTTTAGCATTTATTTTATGCTTACAAATGTGGTTCTCAAACTTTAGGGTATGTAAGAAACACCTGGGAAGTGTTTTTGTTTTAACGATGAAATATTTTATTTAAAATTCTGTGTTACCCAGGAATCTGCACTCAAACAGGATGATTATAATGTGGACGGTTCTAGGATTGCCTTTGGAGAAAAATTGGCTCAAAATAATCCTACAGTGTAGGTAGAATTCCCATTTACAGATGAAGGAACTCGAAACTCAGAGAAGTTAAGGAACCTTCATGGGGTCACATAGCTACCAAAAAGTCAAGTCTTTCCTTCATTCTCAGACTTTCTTGTGTGCCTCCCAGACTCCCAGTACTTAGGGAAGTCCACCAGTGTGGGTTCTGAACATGTGTGGTTGTCTCTATACTTAACATTTTCTCCTAACCTGGGATGATTTTCTTTCCCCACTACAAAATTACCTCCTACTCAAATCTACCACTCTCCTGTGGACTTCGGGTGGGCTGCACTCTGAGTGTGATCCTGGGCTGCCTGGTGCATTGTACAGTGACTCATTCTGTAGATTTGTCACCAGGATCACTTTTCCCTCTTTCTCTTTCTCTCTGGTGAGTGCACGCACCCTGTGGCAAAAACCTTAAAACCTAAAAAAATAGACCCCCCCTATATATTATGTGTTTGTTCTTTTTGGCTCTAAAACAATGGCTTTACATCTGATAGAAAGTGGTCAGATAGGGAGGATCTATTGCTGAGTGAAGCAAGCCAGAATGTGAAAGAAAGATATTGTATGTATCCAGTTAATAAATACCGACTATCCACACTTTATGGTAGAGACAGAGATATTAGAGGGGATAAAAGCAGTAAAAATAGTTAGTGATGATGAAGACAATGTAGAATAGGGCGGGAGAAGAGTTTGGAGAAGGATAGCAAGAGAACAAATAGAGAGGCATAGAAATGGTTTATTACCTGTTGATGGTGGCATGTATAGTATTCTCAACTGGACTGGTTTGAGAAGTATTTCATTTTGGGTAAAGTCTTTTTACAAGCAAAATGATAAAATAGTGACTGAATGTTTAAAAATATAATTGGAAAAAAAATAATAATAACCTGGGAAAAATAATGGAAAGTTATTTGATGATGATGGGATTTTAATGTCTTTGTATTGACTGATATGCATGGTATTCCTTTTGGAAAAAGAAATATAATACACTGTAAAGTTATATATGATTCAATGTAATATAAACAAGATTATGATAATAAATAAAATACAATTTAAAGAATAAAATAAAACAATGGCTTTAGTTGAAAATTACATTTATGCAGCTTTAAGAATTATTTCTAAGCATCGGGTGGTAGCAAGAGGAGGGCTATTTGATGCAATCGGACTATATGGGAAGGTCGTGGCTTCATATCCCAGAGCCTCCTCATGCTTATGAGGTGCACACATATGTGCCCATGACCTGAGCTGGCCGAGGCTGAGGAGAATTGCAGGGTGAGGACCTTGTTGGGGTGTCTGTCTATCCATCTACCTCTTACTCTCATGGAATAGATAAATTTGAAAAAGAATTATTTCCAAATTCCTGTACAAGTGATTGAAAGTATTTCTGTGAAACTCTTCCTTTTCTTAAATTTGCTAGGGTGTGTTCTCTAACCAGAGAGAGACAGAGAGAGAGATAAAAGGAAAGTAAGAAAGCACATATCATGGGGGATGGCCATGCTTCAGTCCCTTTGCGATTCTCCTCTCAGGATTTTGGACATGCACACGCTTTTTCAAGCTTCAGGTCTGGGTCTCAAACCATGCAGCTGGCCATGTGAGATCCAGCAGCCTTAACTGCCATGCCACCGCTGGCCCCTGTAAACATTTTAAAGTTTCGATTCAGTGAATATTCCTCCCTGCCACATTAGGACCTTACCATGAAATCTGGGCCTTTGCCTATGCATTTTTAATTGTGTTCATATTTTATTATACTATGTCACCACCTATAATATAGCTGTCTACATGTCTACATGAAACAATATGCTTTTAGGTCTTTCTTCCATTTCTGAGCAGATGGTGACTAGCTAGGAAAACATCGTGGTGTGTCTATATTTTGCCATGAAAATCTCACAATCACCCTCAATGATTACATATCCTTCTCATGCTACTTTTAACATGTGCAATGCCACCCTGTGTTTTGCCACTGTAGTATATGTCGTCTGTATTTAAAGACACTCCTCTGAAGAATAGTTGCTTCTGTAGGTACATTCTGTCTACACTCTGTGATATGTCTAGGGTGTATCCCGGTTTGTGTAGCTGCTAAAGAAGGACGTAAGGTCTATGGTTACACTCCTGCTCAATTGCCATCTAGGTATTTCTGAGAAGAGCCACTATTTCGATTGTTTATAGGCAAAGTCTGTCTGTCAATGCTGTTTCATTACAATCCTTACTGATGAGATATATCATAGGAAGTTTTGCTTTACTATCACCTTTCATTCCCTAAGTGTTCTCATTTTAACTCATTATCAAACTAGCACACTTGAATTGCAGTAAATTCTTGAACGACTTCCCAAGGCTTCATTTCTGAGCCTTTTGAGAGTAATTGTGTTTCTAATTACTCCTCACAGGTAGCACAAAGTCAACAGCTCAAAAAACAGACCCCACCACCCTTGATCTCGCTGAGTTCTCAGGATGCTCTGAAAATTAAAATTCCTCTCTTTGTATAATTTACACCTGTCCTGGCGATCAATGCTATTATGTCCTCTGTAAGGTCATGATGTGTTTTTGTTTTTCTATAAAAAATTGTGTTGACTTCCCTGACGACCCAAAAGATTATCTGCTTGCATTTTCTTTGAATCTCTTGAAGAATGTGTTGACCTCTTTATTGAATTCTGCTTCAGGATCAGGCCATCTCTGCATGCCATGAGGCAGGAATGACATGGATGAATAACTGCCATTCAATCCACTGTGGGGAAAATGCTTGCTTATCTTGCTATGTGATTGCTGGTAATCATATTGCTAGTTGATGATTTTTTTTGGCTTATCATAATTTATTTATTTCCAGAACACAGGCATTGGCTTGCAAAAAGCATAGCCACAATCAGGCCAGTTTCCCAAAATGTGGGCCTTAAAAACATGTTTTAGAGGACCCATCTTCAGAAAATTTTTTTAAGTTTATGCAATGAAATAACTGCAAGTTAAGCATATACTTTAAGGTGCTTTTCTTCTGTTGGGAGTATATGCTCATCCACATTCACTTCCCAGTGTTAAATGTTTTAAGAGAGCTGGGTACAGTTGGGGATTCCTCTTTGGTCATGAGATGATGACAAAACTCTAAAACCATATGGTTATATATCATCATCAAAAATGTTTTTAACATCCATTAGCTCATTCATTTATTCCCTTTTTCCTCCACAAATCTATTCTTATTTATTTACTCTTCATTAGATTAAATCCTTAAAGGTATAGCATCACATGGAGTCTGTGTCCAATGGCCTTAGCAAGAAGATTGCTTTGGAATTTGGCATAAGCCATGACATTGTTATTCTTTATAATATCCTCTCTGAGATAGATACAAGAAGTGTGTTTAGCTTTTGTTTTTAGCCACATGTTATTTAAGAGTATCTCAGAGCCTGAGAAAGGAAATTCTAATTAGTGATGACCCATTCAAATTCCTTTACTTTACAGATGAAGAAATGAAATTTCAGAGAAATTAAGTCACTTACTCATGGGTCCATAGTTAGCAGCTCAATGACTTGTTTCCCAGTCCAACAATGATTGTGTCATTAAATGCACAACATTTTATGAGACCTGACTTGTACTTTCCACTATGTGATGTGGGGTCTATTATCTAACCTTTCTGTACCTCAGTTTCTTTTATCCCCATTGTTCAGTTTTTCTCCTTTTTTTTGTTATGTTTTGATTTTTTGGTTATGTTTTGATTAATTTTTTTTTCTTTTGCACCTTTAATTTTCAGATTATTTTCACATTTTACACAAAGTCCCCATCATGATGTACACTATATATATTTTTTTCAACAGGGAACTTTACATATTTTTGTCTGTTATATGTTTCTAAACCTCAATTTCTTTATCTGTACAATTGATTTTTGTGAATATTAATTATATTAGACTCCATTTATAAAACTATTAACCCAGTACTTAGAATCAAATAAATAATTTATGTTAGCCAACTCGAAGCTGCATCTATTTTCTTTTTAAAAATATTTATTTTATTGGGACCAGCAGTTAGTGTAATGGCTATGTCACTGAACTTTCATGTAGCTGACCGTGGTTCAAGTCCCGGACCTGGTGGCTTAAACTCACGTGTGCATGCGTGCCCAAGATCCTGAGAGGAGAATGGAGGAGAAGGGATTGCGGTGTGGCCATCCCCCCTAGGGGGTGATTTCTCACTTTCTGTCTCTCTGTCTCTATCTTTCTGGCAAGTGTATGTGCCCTATAGCAAAAAAAAACAAAAACAAAAAAACAAAAACAAAAACAAAAAACAAAACCTCTCAAAAAATATTTATCATCATCATCATTATTATTATTTAGGTTTACTATACAGCATATACTTTAAGTGAGAAAGCAAGCCACCAGGTTTGGAACTTGAACCATAGTCAGCCATATGGGAGTTCAGCACCTTAACCACCATGCCACCTGCTGGCCCCTCAGCATTTATTTTCAATATGCTTATCTTAAGGACCTTGGAAACCAGAATGGGATGATGGTTTTTCAGCTTTTTCAGATGTCTTTGTTTGGAGGACTGAACAAGATCTTCAAAAAGTTCATGAAAAAATGTGTGTTATGCAAAAACTATGTATGAATTGAAGAATTTTTTTTGCACCAAAATCAACTCTATAATTTCACTTCTCCATGAACTTTTTGAAGTACCCGCATATGTATGTATTTGTTCCATGCTAAAAAGTTCTCTTAATGCAATTTACAAGGTTCAACTGAAAAGAAGAGGGACGTTGTTAGAGAGAGAGTCTGATGATAGTTTGTCATGTACTGGTTCCCTTAAAAGCTGAATGAGAGTTTTTTCCTTGTGCACTCTCATTTAACTGTGACATGCTTTGGCATTTAAAACAGGTACCATATTGTGGTTTACATCTGGCACTGTGTTTTAAACACAGGCTTCAGAGAAAGTCTATGTTCTATTCAGTCACTTTGAGCATGGGTTACCTGCTTCTATCTCCTCAAATTTGCATGTTAAAGCCCTGTCCCCTAATGTAATGGTGTTTGGAGGTGGGATTTAGAGTTAGATGAGGCCTCATGGTGGAGCCCTCGTAATGGGATTATGCCGTATGAAGACTCAGTGAGCAGGTAGCCATCTGCAAATCAGGAAGAGAGGCTTCTGCTATGGTTTCAATGTTTCCCTCCAAAACACAAGTGTTAAAATTTGGTGAGCCATTAGTGGAAACTTAATCCAACTGTGACATTTAGAGGAGATTAGGATCAGACTGGAGCCTCCATGACTGGATACTTGTTGGTTTATGAAGAAACAGTGTGTTTCATGGCTCTCTCACCATGTAATGCCTTCGATCACATTACCCACCAGCAGGAAAGTCCTAACTAGATGTGGCCTCCAGACCATCAACCTCCTTAATCATTAATGGAATAAACTTGCATTCTTTATACACTACCCAGATTCAGGTATTTCTATTATTAGTAACACAGTGTACTTGAATAGCCTCAGTAGAAACTGAACCCCGTGCATCTTGACTTTGGACTTTCTAAGGTATGGAACAGTGACTAGATAGATTTCTGTTGTTTAAGCCACTTAATCTTAGGTATTTTATTGTGGTAGTTAGAATAGAATAAGACAATTGCTGGAGTGTGTGTTTTTCAGCTTTCTACTCCTGTTTACCTAATTACACATGTTCAGTATGTGTCCTGATGGACAAGGCATTACTGTTCAGATTCACTGAGAATCTGCTGTTCTGTCCAGCAATGTCCTATAACATGTGGGTACACTGGGTCAGGGGTCAAGTAGGAGCAGTCATCAAACCACTTTCCCTTAGGTTTGTGATCATTTAAAATTTTCTCTTACATAAACAAGAGTTGTAGGATCAGCAGGTAGCATGGTGATTAAGATGCTGGACTCTCACATAGCTGAGCATGGTTTGAATCCTGGATCTGGCTGTTTGAAAATCATGTTGTGTGTGTGTGTGTGTGTGTGTGTGTGTGTGTGTGTGTGTGTGTGTCTGCGCGCCGCATACGCCCAAAATTCCAGGAGAATAAAGAAAGGATTACGGTGTGGCCATTCCTCCAGGGGGGTGACTTCTCACTTTCCCTCTTACTGTCTCTTTCTGTCTCTCTCTCCTCTGGAGAGTGCATGCACCCTATGACAAAATCCTTAAAAACTAAAACTAAAAAGAGTTGGAAGAGTGTTGATGTCCACAGGTCTTTATAAAACATGAAAGTCTTATAATATTTTGTATGGCATATAAATACTTTTTCTGTATTTATTTATTTTTCATTTCCATAACTATCATTTTTAAAATGTATCCCTGTCCCTGTAGCCTCCCTATCTCCACACCCCTTATTTTTATTTTTTTTTAGGTTTTACTATTGGGCATGTATACTCCCTGGAGAGACAGAGACAGTGAGAGAGAGAAAGTGAGAAATCACTCCCTAAGGGAGATAGCAATGCTGCAGTCCCTTCTTACCCACTCTTCTTCTGGGATTTTTGGCATGCATGTATGTGTATCCAGTGTGAGTTTCAAGTCACTAGGTCTGGGACTCGAACTATGGTCAGCCATATAGGAGTCCAACACTGTAACCACCATGCCACTTGCTGGCCCCCTAGACATATGTCTTAAGTGATATTCTTTCCTTGGGATTTTATTGAGATCAGAGACTGTGATTGGGCACACTCAGTGTAACCTAACCTATTGTCACTGTTACAGAGGGTTGAAAGGTATTCTTCCACTCAAGAAGCTTGTGATTCGATAGAGCAGAGAAGATATGATAGCATAATAGAGAAAGAGCCAGTCACTTCACTATTCTCCTTATTTAGCCATGGTTACAACCGAAGAATAAAAAAGCTGATTACAACACAAGATTGAGATTTTGAATGCATTCCTGAGATCCTGGTTTCAAATGGGGGAAAAATTGTTTTTTCTTCCCTCTTTAAGAATTTTAGACCACACTTGATCAAAATACCTATGCAGAGAATTAAGATTTGCTATTAGTTAACCACCAAAAGCATGGTAACTAATCTGCAATTGGGGTAAGAAGGCCAGTTACGAGTTATCTTATTATAATTCGTTCTGTACTATACATAGGAACTAGGATGAAATTTTTTTATAAAAATACAGATTTGCTTTGATGGTATCTACCAATCAACATTGTTGTTTATCTTTTTGGCATGTGGGGACAGCCTGCCTGACTACATATACTCATAGCTAATATTGGTTAAATTGGTAATTCATTCATTCCTTAATTGGTAATTCATTCAACATACATTTATTGGCCATCTGGTATAAACCAGGCACAGCTCTAGATGCTGTGGGTACAGCCAGAAACAAAGCAGAGTCTCTGACTCCACGAATCTTACATTTTGGGGAGGGAGTTGGGTAAAAACAAGAAAACAAAGACATGTACAATGTGGCATCAGCGATGAGTGCTATGGAGAGAGAAATGAGACAGATCGGTGGTCAGGAAAGACTTCCTTGGGAAGGCATGGTGGATCAGGACATGGAAGGAAGTGAGGGGGGAAAAAACTGGGGAAGACTACTTCAGAAATAACAACTGCAAAGGCCCTAAGGTCAGAGGGTATACCGGAAATCAGCAGGACCCCAGTGTGGCAGGAGGGTGGGCTCGTGAGGAGTGGGAGGAAATCAAGGCAGAAAAGTCAGGAGCCCCTTATAGGCTTACTCTCCATCTGCTGAGAAGCTGTCAGGGTTTTGAATGTGGGAGCCATGAGCTGCTTTATGTTTTAAATAGATGGCCCTAAAGTCATCTGTAGAGGGTGGGAGAACAAACAGGGTAGAAGCTTGTGCTTGAGTCCAGGTGGCAGGTGATCCCCATCATTGGATGAAGTTGGTAAGTGATGACTATGAGAAGTGGTTAGGTTCCGGATACATTTAAAAGTGTTGCTGCAGGACCAGCAGTTAGCGTAATGGCTATGTCCCTGGACTCCCATGTACTCGACTGCCGTTCACGTCCCGGACCTGGTGGCTTAAAACTCATGCTGGGCACGTGTGCGTGCATGCCCAAGATCCTGAGAGGAGAATGGAGGAGAAGGGATTGTGGCATGGCCATCCCCCGGGGGGTAATTTCTCCCTTTCTGTTCCTTTGTGTCTGTCTGGCGAGCGCACATGCCCTATGGCAAAAAACTCCTCCCTCCTCCCCCCCAAAAAAAAGTGTTGCTGCTAGGATTTGCTGACTTGGGAGCTTTGGCCTGAACATCTGGTTGACTGATGATGCTGTGTTTCTTAGATGAGGAAAATGTTTGAAATGCTGGTATTTATTAATATTAAAGGGAAGGTGACCATTACATGTATGATCCTGGAGTTCAAGGAAAAGATTAAGAGTGGGGAAATAAGGTTGGGTATCCAAAGGATAGATAACTGGACTTAAATTTATGAAATTGGGTGAGATTCCTGTGGGAGTGACATAGGAGTGAAGAGATGTCTGATATCTGAGCTGGAGTGTTTCTAAGATTCAGAGGTTCAGGAGAGGACAGGAATCAATAAATGGAACTGAAAAGGAACAACCATTGAGGAAAAGACAGTCAGGCAAGGGAGATGTCCCAAAGGTATATGGAGATGTCCCAAAGGTATATGAAGAGAGCGCCAAGGAAGAAGCAGGAGTGAATAACTATGATATTACTTTTGGGAGGTCGAAGACCCTGACTGAGACCAGGATTCTGGGTGTCACAGGATGGAGATCCAATATCAATGTCAGTGGTTGAATGGGAGCAAAATTGTGTTCAACCATGGTTGTATGGGGTCATTGGAAAAGCCATGATGTATGTTTTGTTGTTGTTGTTGTTGTTGTTGTTGTTTTGAGAGGTTTTTGCTATAGGGTGCGTGCGCTCGCCAGAAAGACAGAGAGAGACAGAGAGACAGAAAGCGAGAAATCACCCCCCAGGGGGGTTGGCCACACCATAGTCCCTTCTGCTCCATTCTCCTCTCGGGATCTTGGGTACGCACGCACATGCACCTGGTGATGAGTTTAAGCCACTGGGTCGGGGACTCAAACCATAGTAGACTACATGGGAGTTCAGCAACATAGCCATTACGCCAACTGCTGGTCCCCATGACATATGTTTTTTTGAGAGAGAGATTTTTGCTGTTGGGCATGTGTGCTCACTGGAGAAACAGAGAGAGATAGAAAGCAAGAAATTACCCCCTAGGGAGATGGCCATGCCACAATCCCTTCTCCATTCTCTTCTTGGAATTTTGGGAATGCATATACATACACCCTGCTTGAGTTTCAAGTCTCTGGGTCCAAGACTTGAACTGCAATCAGCCACATGGGAGTCCAGCGATGGACATAACCATTACACCATTTGTTGGTTCCAATCATTCTGTAATTTTCTATGCAAAAATGCATCATGACTTCTCAGATGATTCAATAGTTTTGCCCACTGAATAACGTGGAAGTGGGTATGGACAGACTAATGTGGCACCATAGAGCAGGCTGAGCAAGGAAGAGAGTGAAGACATAAAGGGGATGAGGGACCGTGAAAAGGTGATCAGGAACCACCAAGTTAAAACTAGGCAGTTAAGAGAATGAGCTGGAAATACCTTTGGAATAAAAAGTTGGTAGCTTTCCTTAAGCTTAACCTCAAAAGAGACATTTTAAAAATTACTTACTTTGGGGGCCAGCAGGTGGCATGGTGGCTAAGGTGCTCGACTCCCACATGGCCAACCACAGTTCTAGTTTCAGATCTGGTGGCTTGAAACCCACCCTGGGTGTGTGTGTGTACCTGCTCCAAATCCTGAGAGGAGAATGGAGGAAGGTGAAGGGATTGCAGCGTGGCCATCTCTCTGGGAGGTGGGGGTGGGGGTGTGGGGGTGTGGGGTGATTTTTCACTTTCTCTCTCACTCTTTCTGTTTTTCTCTGGAGAGCATATATGTTCTATGGCAAAAAAAAAAACCTACAAAAAAATTTACTTTCGCTTCATAGGTGAGGAAAAACATATTTTCCAAGTGTGACTTGAACTCATTTTGTATCAGGATATTCATACTGATATTCTTGGGTAAGTCATTAAAACTAGTCAGCTATTTCGGTGTCTTCACTCCTAAAAGGAGACAAATGAGAACGCAGAGGTGAATCCTCAGTGATCATTAGATTCCACCAAATTTCATTGCTTTGTTGCAGTTTCGTTGGCTAGACTTGCAGGCTGTCATTTCAGTTGAGCTGCTCAACTTCATGTAAGGAGATAAAACTGGAAGATAAGTTTGGTTGGTGCAACAAAAGAAGCTTTGGTGTATTACAAATGAGAGATCATTGGATAGATGTCATCTATTTGGTCATTAAATAATAGCACACAAAAACATTTCCCTACTGTAGATTCGTCTTATATATTTATCTTAAGAAGCATCAGCAAATTTAAAAACAATCTTGCTGTAGAAATATTAGAATGTCCTCGTCAAAAGATATGGCAATGATAAATTATGTTTACATGTGTAAATATATTAAATATCACAGACAAATCTTGTCATATTTCACAGTATCTGGGGCATTACTGGCCAGAATTATAACAGTAGTCAGATTTAGTATATATTTGTTGAAAATCTACTGTATTTTTACATACATTGTGTTTTGAGAGGAAGTTTTATTGATGCTTAACATATGTTGTCTAGAAGCAGAGTTATCTGAATTGAAACTGAAATATGATAATTACCATTTATATTAAATATCCAGCTGGCATACTTTGAAAATGTTTTCTCAGCATCTAGCATTGGTTTTACTTTGCTTTCCAACTTCCCTATTTATTTTATTATATTCTGTTTTCTTGGGGTGGGGGGAGGTGAGGTGGGAATTAAGGTTCCAAATTTCATTTTTTCCTGCATTACCAGTTTGTAATGAATGGTTCACAGGTCAGGATTTTTGTTTCTATCAGGGGCTTTATCCCAAAACTATTAATAACAACTATTTCTTATAATAATTTAAGATTGAGGAACCAGCAGTTAGCCTAATGGCTATGTCGTTGGACTCCCACTTAGTTGACCACGGTTCGCGTCCCGGACCCGGGGCCTAAAACTCACACTGGGCATGTGTGTGTGCATGCCCAAGATCCCGAAAGGAGAATGGAGGAGAAGGGATTGCGACGTGGCCACATCCCCTGGGAGGTAATTTCTCGCTTTCTGTCTCTCTGTCTGTCTCTGTCTGTCTGGCGAGCGCACATGCCCTATGTCAAAAACCTCTCAAAAAAAATTTAAGATTGAATCCTATATTAATATATATTTTGGGGTGGATCATACACAATCCTTAAAACTTAATATGACTGACTTTTGGTTTAATTTGGCACAGTGAGGATAAGGTTCACTCACTGATTATTTAATATACTCATCTTTGACTACTCAGTGGTTTCTCCTTTTAAAAATGAGCTTTTTGGGACCAGCAGTTAGCCTAATGGCAACGTCTCTGAACTCCCATGTAGTAGACCATGGTTGGAGTCCCAGACCTGGTGCTTAAACTCACGCTGGGTGCATGTGCTTGCGTGCCCAAGATCCTGAGAGGTGCATGGAGGAGAAGAGATTGTGGTATGGCCACTGGCCTGGGGGGTGATTTCTTGCTTTCTGTCTCTCTGTCTCTCTGTCTTTCTGGCAAGCGCAGGCACCCTATAGCAAAAACCTCTAAAAAAATGACCTTTCTATTGCCATATCGTTCTTCTCAAAACAATAACAGACATTCAAAAGTCATTGTGGTCATTAGAATGTTTATTTTTCAAACCTTTGACAAAGCCTCTCCCCAACATAGAGGGTGTTTTAATTGACTCTTTTTAAAGGAGAGTGAAGTCATTTGTGTATCACTGGCTTTGGAAAGTAGCCCTCATTATAAAATCATGCCTCAGCCTGTTGATTGACAGGTTAAGTATCTGTTATTTTATAGACTGAAGTCATAGTGCTGTGTCTTTTTTCTGTGCAGGTGAGGTTTAAAAGTCTCCCATAAAATGCTCTGGCATCTCTGAAGCGACAAATGTTGCAAGGCCTGGTATGAACATTTTATTGCTGTCTTGGAAGTACTTTTAATCTCCAAAGGTGTGTGGTTTGTCCGTGGGGAGGGAACAGGTCTCTGGAGATTTTGCCTTTGCTAACTCTCCAGGTTTCATGTTTTGAGAATCAGAGGTAAATAACAATTTGGAAAAATTCTGTATTTTTCCAAACATTTTTCTAAAGGCTTTTTAAAAAATATCTTTAAATAGCTTTGTATATTACTACTTCAAGTTCAGCAACTAGCAATTTTGGTTTCACTCATATTGTATTTTCTTTAAATATATAAGATAATACCAATTTAATAGTAATTATGTTAATCTAAGTATATTTTATTTAATCTTTTAAAAAGTTTTTTAGGTGCTTCTAGGCTAATTTGACATTTATTTCTTTTCAAAGAGTAGAATCTCCAAGACTAGCTCTACCTAGAAAATGCTTGTGGCTGCCCACTCAAAAGCTGAAATTAGGGGGCCAGCAGGTGGCATGGTGATTAAGGTGCTGGACTCCCACATGGCTGACCACAGTTCGAGCCCTGGACCTGCCGATTTGCTTTCTCAGTTTCCTTTTCTCTCTGTCTCACTCTGGCAAGCACATGTTTCTTTTAGCAAATTGAAAAATAATAATAAATAAAATAAAATAAATAATTACTTTAAAAAAGGTGAATTAGGTCAGGATTATTTCATCTTTAGACAACAAAGATAAAACCCCAAGTGAATAATGATTTAGGATTTTACTTAAGTACTTAATTTTCGTAAAAAAGTTTTAGAGATTGAATAATTGTTATACTACTGAACACATATATTTTTCTGCTCCTAGTACTCTGATGTTTTAGAGGCAAATTTTTGTTTTAAATCTATTCCCCTGTTTCCTATGCTATTATTTCTCTTTTTTAAAAAATTTAAATTTATTTATTTTACATTCATTCCCTGAATATCATCACAGCATACAAAATGTGATTTCTCATCCAGAATACTTTGTAGAGTGACTTAATCATACATGTTATCATCAACAAATAAATGTCCATTTCTTGTTTCTTACATATATTTCCACCCTCTTCCCACACTGTCTCTTGTATCTACAGTTGCTTTCCATTCCTTCCCCTCTTCCCCCACATTTTGCTGGTTCACAAAATATGTTAATTAATCTAACTACTTTCAATAGCAACTTCAGCTGATATATAGATATCTGTGAGCACAATATGCCACTTTAGGCATGAAACTCTGTGAGTAGAATGAATATACTATAAAATAGCACCTGACTGAAGTTATATATACTGTGGTCATTAAATAGGTATTTTCTAATATATTTTTAATTTCAAGAAAGGCAGTTTTAGCTTTAATAAATCAAAATCAAAAAATGGCAAGAGTACTTTGCTTATGACTTAAAGCCAGGAAACAGGCTAGGTTAGGATTCTGTTCAAATAGTAGGTACATGAACCTATTGGCAGTTCAAGAGAAGACAAAAATCTCCAAATCTGGAAAACAAAGCATACAAGAAAATCAGTAATGTTTTAGTCAGAAGTCATAAAATTCTTTTTCACCAGTTTAGTCTCATGTACTTAATCTATCTTCTGTTGTGGTTCAATCTTTCTGTTTAAGTTCTGGAAGATAACATTCAACTCCAGATTTGTCCCTACTATTAAGCTGGCCATTTTCTTAGTTGTTTTTGAATTCTTATTTCTGTGTATCTATATTTAGTTTTCCTGATATAGTACTCCTTTCAGAACTTCTTGGAGAGCAGGTCTGGTGTTGGTAAATTCTTTCAGGTTTTGTTTATCTAAGAATGTTCTTGTCTCTTCTTCCCATATGAAGGATAATCTGAGGCAAATGTTTCTTAAAAGATCAAAAAATCTGATTAGTCAAAAATATGAAAGAAATGTGATATGAAAGATATGACTAATCATAGTCTCTTATCAAAAACCTCTGGGACAGAAGCATTTTGGATTCAAGATTTTCTGGATTTTAGGAACACAATACATTTTAGCAGAGTATGATGAAGCATTTTAATTAAAAAATGATTACTGGTATTATATCTATTTTAAAGTTCATGTAAAAACGTTTATGTCTTCTAAGTTGGGGAGAAGTACCTCCCATAGAGTTGTGATTCTGTGATCCACCCCTGCCTCAGGCAGCCAGATTACAACCATGCATAAGAAAGAGGCTTCAGGTCTCACCCATGTGGGGTGAGGCTCCCATTCATACCCTACCCCAATATGTACAGGGAGGCCTTAGGTCACAAACCTAGGACTCCGTGTGAGTCTATCATTGCAGTGTATTGGATGATCACTGGGCCACCAGCTGGCTCTTGCAGAACTTTAAAACCAAACATACTTTTCTTTTTTTCAGAGAGATTTTTGCTATAGGGTATATGCACTCACCAGAGAGACAGAGAGACAGAAAGGAAGAAATCACACCCCCGCGAGGATGGCCACAACACAATTTCTTCTCCCCATTCTCCTCTTGGGATTCTGGGCACTCACATGCATGCACCCGGTGTGAATTTCAAGCTGCTGGGTCTGAGGCTCAGACCACATTCGGACATGTGGGAGTCTAGCGACATACCATGATTCAATCTGCTGGTCCCAATACACTAATATTTTACAGTGAAGCATAAATATTCACATTAGGTAAGATAAAGACTATGAATCACCTCACTTCAGTTTGTTATAGGTAGATAATACGAGCGAGAAGTTCCGGTAAGTCAACAAGGGGACATCTGACACATTAATCACTGTTACCAGGGATTGCAGCTAGATCCTTGGTGCCAAGAGAGGAGAGATTATCTTGCCAAGATGATTGGTCCTAATTCTCATGGAGGCAGTAAACCGTTAGGGACAGAGCAGGCCCCATGGGGATGCTCATACCTTCACAGTCCACACTGGGCATGCGTAATTGGGTAATCAAATTCCTCAGCGTCCTTACCTGAAAGAAAAGTGCCCATGGAAGCCTGTAAATTCAACTCAAAGAAGCCAGCTACAATGAAAGACCTTCCCTCCTAAGTATTTGTGACAAGACCCCACAATAAAAGTAGCACTTAACTCCATGCCAGGGAGTTGCCCTTCTCTGACAGCTGCCCACCAGCATGCCTTTCTGGCATGGGGGCACATTTCTTTGCTGTTAAACATCTTTTATTTTCTATGAAAACTTCTCTTTTCTTGTGTTTGTGGTTTTTCATTCTGCATTTCAAGGTGGATCTCTAACCTTAGAGATCTGGACCCAAAGAACCTAGTATGTTGCATAATGTAACTCAGCTCCCTACCCTCCCATCCCATCTGATAACAGGTTTAAGTAAGTAAGGTTTTTGTTTCTTACTGAATCTTGGCACCATTTAAACAGTTTTTAATATCAATTAACCAGGGGCCAGCAGGTGGCCCAACAGGTAAGGTACTGAACTTCCACATGATTGACTGATTCGAGTCCCAGACTGGTGACTTGAAACTTACACCGGGCACATGTGCATGCATACTCAAAATCCTGAGAGGAGAATGGAGAAGGAAGGATTATGGTGTTGCCATCCTTCCAGGGTTGGAGAGGGTGTTGATTTCTCTCTTTCTGTTTCTCTATCTCTCTCTGTTTCTCTGACAGGCATATGCGCCATATAGCAAAAATATTTAAAAAAAACTATTTTCAAAATTATTAACTTATTTATTAGTTTATTTTTAAAGAAATTACATCTGTGTTTTACCATATTGTCTATCTTGCCACTGGAAAGTGTGTTCTAGAGACCAGTGGCATCAGGGTCACCTGGGAGCTTGCCTGAAATGCAGAATCACTGAACTAGAATCTGCATTTTAATAAAATCCCCAGGTGATTCATGTGCACATTAAAGATTGAGAGGCACTAGTCTCATGTTATTTTGGATTTAATTTAAATTGCAAGTCTTGGAGGGCAAACGCTAATGTGGGAGTACTGTTGTTGAAACCCTTGGAGAGTGAAGATTTCTTTGCTTCCCTCCCCAGTGCTTTCTCTACAACCCCCTCAGATGACCCTAAAATCACTGACTTATCTTTCCTTTCTTCTTCCTTTCTTGATAAAAAAGCCATCCTGACAATGTTTGATTTTAAGTGGAATAGTTCATTAATTAGATTTTATTTTAATTCTTGATACATTCAGATTTTTTCTTTTATTTTGGAATTTTCAATTTGATTTGCCTTCATTTCTTTTCTCTTTCTTGCATTCTTTTGGATTAATCATCTTTTTCTTGTTCTCTTTCTTCCTCTGCTAGTCCATCATATACTCTATTTTTATACTTCAGCAGTAGTTTGAGAAATTTTAGCATATAAGCTTTACTTATAAAAGCCTAAATGCAATCTCTTATCCTCCTCTCAAATAATAACTTAAAACATTTTAACTCCTTTTACCCTGTCTTGTGCTATATGATATTATTATAATGTATTTAGTCTATTTTAAAAATTTAATCATATAAGATTTTATTGTGGTTTAATATTTATTTACATTTATTCCCACATTTGCCATATTCTTTGCTTACTAGTCATTTTTGCATTTTAGGTCTTCTGCCTGAAATCTATTTTTTTTTCAGTTTTTTTTTTTTTTTCTTTTGCTATAGGGCATGAATGCTGGCCAGAGATAAAGAGAAAAAGTGAGAAAGTACCCCTTAGGGTAGTTGGCCATGCCACAATCCCTTCTTTTCCATTCTCCTCTTGGGATTTTGGGCACACATACACATACCTGGTATGTTTTCCAGCCACTGGGTCTGGGACTTGAACTGCGTAGTTAGCAATATGGGATCTAGCTGCCTTAAACACCACACTGCTGGCTTTTTTTGTTAGAAAAAAGCAAAACCTAAATTCTTTAGATTTTCCCTGAGTCTCTTGATAACATACTCTCTTGGTATTTGTCTGAAAATGTTTATTTTATCCTTCCTCTAGTTTGTTGTTAAAGCTATTTTTTAAATTTCAATTTTAATATTTTTTATTTCTAGTATCTGAAGTATTTCCATTATTTACAATCTTTATGTATCTGATTCTCAATGAGTGGTCATTCACTGCGCTTTGTTTCCTTGTGTGTGTGTGTGTGTGTGTGCATGCAACTAGTAAGTTGGCTAAGTTTTAACTGCGAGCTGCTCATTTTTCCCACAACTGTTTGAAGATTCCTTCAGGTCTTGGTTATAAAATAATCCCTCTAAAAAGTATTTAATATTACTTTGGCTATGTATCTGAGTTATTACCAACAATGACTCTTATATTACATTTTCTGCTTCAGAGTTTTTTGAGACCTGATTATTACATAAATTTGTGCTGCAAACTTGTATGAATTTTGGTTTGTTGTAATGAATGCTCAGGATTTTTTTTTTTAAATCCATGGCCAAGAGTTGAGACAAGCACCTTTTCTTTTATGTATCCATGGATATAACTTGCTTTGTGGTTCTTCGTGTCAGTGGTGCTGCTGCTGGGGGAAGGGGAGCCCTTTCAGTCATCCTGTCTTTGGCAGGCCCTGGGTGTGGTTTGAAATACCCTGAGTCCTTTGTATAGTGCTTCTTTGTGGGAATTAGAAAGGTTCCACTCGAGACAGATGTGAATACTCTTCTTGG
This sequence comes from Tupaia belangeri chinensis, assembly GCF_000334495.1. Lineage (NCBI taxonomy): Eukaryota > Metazoa > Chordata > Mammalia > Scandentia > Tupaiidae > Tupaia > Tupaia belangeri. The sequence goes on from NW_006208456.1 coordinate 215,540, forward strand.
TAAAAGAGCCCAGGCTAGATTTCAGCAAGTTCCCTGTTTGCTATGTTCCTTCCTACTAGGCATTAAACCAAAGCTCCTGTACCTTGGAGTTAGACAAGTGTCCTCAAGGCAAAAGCCAGCTTCAGTGCTTAACTTACTTCACAGGGATCGATTGTATGTATGTATTATGCGTATGTGTTGTGTGTATGCGTGTGTGCCTATATATATATATATTATATATATATATATACTGACTATTAATTACTCTCCTGTTAGCTCATTGATGCATTTAAATAAGAGGTTTAAAATATTTCATTTACCACCTTTCAGGAAAGTAAGTAAAGAATGATTATCATATAGATTGGACCAGCTGAATATTGGTCCCCTTTGCTTTTCTTTAGATTTACTATCTATGTATAAATCTCTAAACAACATATGGTTTAACTTTTACCTTTATAAAAACATATGCATCTGGGTTAGCAGATGGCATCGCAGTACATTGCTGGACTCCCACGCAGCTGACCGCTGTTCAAGTCCTGGACCCTGTGGCTTGAAACTCATTTCAGGTGTGTGTGCCTACATGCCCAAGATCCCAAGAGGAGAAGGAAGGAGAAGGGATTGCAGCATGGCCATCACCCCGAGGGGTGATTTCTCACTTTCCCTCTCACTGTCTCTGTCTTTCTGGCAAGCGCACATGCCCTAAGACAAAAGCCTCTACAAAAAAACCCAAAAAACATATGAATAAATAACATTATGTAATCCTCTGCAATGTTTTTCTCAACATATCTACATATTGTAGTTCATGAATTTTACTATACACATTTTTTATTAATTTTAATTATTTATACATTTCATTGCTATAGATAATTTAGATTGTAAAGACACTCTACCCAGCATGATATACACCTCAGCCCAGCCTATTTGAGAATACTATACACATCCTTATCAACAAATAATAAACCATATCTGTGTCCTATAAATGTCTTACCTCTCTATTTTTTCCCTCAAATTTCCTTTCCTACACTTAACTATTAAACACAATTTATTTATTCCAGTTCCACTGCTAATGAGCTTTTGGATTATTTCAGTTTTTGCTATGATGAATTATATTGCTTAGAACATTCTTGTACATATCCAGGATTTTCTCTAGAATATATTCCTGATTCTTGGGTAGCCACATGCTTAATCTTTTTTTTTTTCTTTCTTTAGAGAGTTTTTTTACTATAGGGTGTGTGTGCTTACTGGACAACTAGAGAGAGACAGAGAGACAGAAAGCAAGAAATCACCCCCTGGGGAGGTGGCCACACTGAAATCCCTTCACCTTCATCCTCCTCTTGGTATTTTGGTCATGTATGCACATGTACCCAGCATGAGTTTCAAGCCGCTGGATCTGGGACTTAAATTGTGGTTAGCCACATGGGAGTTCAGCGACACAACCATCATGCCATCTGCTGGTCCCAACCTTTCTACATATGTACAAATAGTTGTCCAAAGTGGTTGTACTATTGGGTTGTTGGGAAATGACACATTTTTGCATAGAAAGCCAGAAAAATACATAATTTTCCTGAAAATCAATAATCATACTCATTAGTTGTATTTGAGGGTTTCTATTGCTCCATGTCTTTGTCAACTCTTGGTATTGTCAGGTTTCTTCATTCTTGCCTGTTTGGTAGGTGGGTTTATTAACTTCTCAGATCAGTTGTTATAACATGTTCCATTAAATTCAAATATCTATCTATGTAGATAGCTATCTATAAATACTTTATATTTGTTGATATTGACTTATAGGCCCTTATATAATTCTTTTTTTGGAGAGATTTTCGCTATAGGGCACGTGTGCTCGCCAGACAGACAGAGAGAGACATAGAGACAGAAAGCGAAAAATCACCCCCTGGGGGGATGGTCATGCCGCAATCACTTCTCCATTCTCCTCTTGGGATCTTGGGCACGCACGCACACGCGCCCGACATGAGTTTTAAACCACCGGGTCTGGGACACGAACCGCGGTCGACTACGTGGGAGTCCAGCGACATAGCCATTACGCTAACTGTTGGTTCCCCACCCTTACATAATTCTGTAGCAGACTCAGAATAGAATTTAGCCATGCTCACATATATATCACAGTCTGTCATATTCGAGGACAATAAATGATTATTGTATTTACATAACTATGAATGACATACATAGAATTAAATACTTGTCAAGATTCCTTATATTATCCCTCATGTTTCATAGAAATCTCTGTTATAGGCCAAATCAGTTGCTTTTGATTCATTCTCACTGAAAGGAATCGAAGCTTTGTTATTCTCAGTGATGTATTTAAGTTTCTTATCTGGAACAATCAGGTATAGTATGTTTTGTGAATTCATCTTACACTAATAATATCAATAAGAATAGTAGGCATTCTTTCTCAGTTTTCTATATGCCAGGCACTGTGTGAAGTGCATGGTATGCACTGATGGATTGAAACCTGTTCACAACCTCGGGGAAGTTGCCATAATTCATCTTCCTTCATGGAGGAGTGAACTAAAGTGTGGAGCGTTAAACAGTCTTGATCAACGAACGTCTCACAATCTTATTTCCAATGGACTTTCTCCTTCTTTAACCTGAAATCTCCTTTGTACCTTGGGAAGTAATTGTAGGTCTAGGAATCGTGTATGTGTTTTAAATTAGCCGGCAGGTAGCACTGAGGGGAAGCAGAAGTTCTGGCACGAGGAGGCAGTGAGTGGTTGACTTACTATTGATAGCTTACAGTCCTTTTAGGTAATCACTAGTCCTCGTCATTAACAAATTAATATATGCTTTACAGATTAAGTTCGTTTCAAATCAGTGTTAATTCTCATGTCAAAATGCATCAAGCAGTGTCACATTAAAGGAGAAATTAGCCTAGTAATTGTTAGAGCAATCTGGCATCGTGCCATGGTTCTCAGGTTGGGCAGTGCAGCGAACTTTAAAGTATACCATTGCCTGGGTTTCACCTCCATAAATTCTGATTTATCTGGTCTGGATTTGGTCTGGGGCACCCAGAGTTTTGGAAGCTCCCCAAGTGATTCAAATGTGTACCCATGGTAGAGTGACTTCATAGGAGTTAATTATGTGGTTGCCACATTCTGATGAACTAGTGCACATCCTGCAACTGCCACTCACTGTATTTGTGACTGCGGCAAGTTCCTGAATGTCAGTGTGACCTACTTTCTTCATCCGTAAAATGGGGATGAATGATAAAGATAGTATTCCCGTCCCAAAGCATTGCTGTAAAGACAAAACAAGCATAACATACACAAAGGGCTTGTGATAGTGGCTGGCACAACAAAAACATCTGTCAGCTATTTAAACTATGCCACTAAGAAAAACCATGACTATTATTCAGTGTCCGCTGTCTCTAAATTATTTTGGGGGCTAAGAATCAAAATCAAACCAAGTTTTACATAATCATAATCTGTCTTTGGTGTTTGGTTGATTTTAACTTTTTGTCCCATGGTCTCATTTAAAAGTTAGTACCAGCCACCCTCTGAATCGAGGTGGTATCTGTCAGAATCATTTAAGATGCTTGTTTCCAAAAGACCACAGGAACTAAATTAAGGTATTTGCAGAGGAATGAAAGACAACTCGTAGACAGACAGGGGAAAGTACTCCCCACCATAATGAAAAGTGGTGGTGCAGAGGTGAGCATTTTTTTTTTTTAACTTGAAATTTATACCTTTTGAGTAACTTAATACATACCATTATGGTTGAAATACTCATGGTCTCAGAAGAAATCTTCATTAACACAAATTAGGTTATTTTTTGAAGATGTGGCAGTGTCTAACCGGTATTTTCCAGGATCTACAAGCTGTTTTTTCCAATTTTCCAGCCTCTCCTTATTTGTTTCCATCCTGTTGTATATAATAGGATTTAAACAGTTATTTATTTATTTATTTGGAGAGGTTTTTGCTGTAGGGTGCGTGCACTTGCCAGAAAGAAGACAGAGACAGACAGAAAGACAGAAAGCCAGGGAAGATGGCCACGCCGCAATCCCTTCTCCTCCATTCTCCTCTCGAGATCTTGCTAATGAGTTGTTTGTTTCTTTACAGACTTAGAATATTAACCCTTTATCAGATAAATGGTTTGTATATATATCCTCCCATTCTGTAGGTTTATTCTTTATTCTGTTGATTGTTTTCTTGGGTGTGCAGAAGCATTTTTAGTATGATCATTCCTCCTGGAAATGATCTTTTCCACTGAAGCACAGGACCCAAGAGGGTGGTGTGGATGTAGTGTAGACAACTAAGTGCTCATTGCAAATGTCCCCCCACTCCCTGGCCAAGTCTTCTGAGTGCTCAGAAAGAGAGGCTTAGATATGTGTGTTTTAGAATAACATCAATCATTCCCCATGGAGAATGATCATGCAGCAATCTTTCTCATTTTTTCTTTAGGCACACATGTGCACACAACTGGAGTGTTTTTTGTTTTCCCCCAAACCACTGGTCGGGATCTCAAACCACTTGGTCATTTATGTGGGATCCACTGCCTTACCTACCATATCACCTGCTACCTACCATTCAAACATTTCTTAATGACACTTAGTTGTTTGTGAGTTAGAGAATAATGAAATACAGGGTATGTCAGAAATAGTAGAAAGAACTTCTGGGGGCAAAGAAACATATTTTACAGTGTCGTGGAACTTAAATCCTGGATGTCAATATTGTTTCATATATCTTCGTAATGTATAATGCAATAAGAGTATTATGTCAGGATGATTTGTGTTGCAAGTTACTGAAAAGCCCAACTAATATTGTCTTAAAGAATAAAGAAGGGACCAGCAGATGGCTGACATCACTGGACTGCCATGTAGTTGACCATGGTTTGAATCCTAGACCCGGCAGCTTAAAACTCACACTGGGCACATATGTGTGCGTGCTCAAGATCCCAAGAGGAGAACGGAGGAGAAGGGCTTGTAGTGTGGCCTTTCCCCCCGGGGCGTTATTTCTTGCTTTCTGTCTGTCTCTCTGACTAGTACACACACCCTAGAGCAAAAATCTCTAAAAAAAAAAAGAAAAGAAAAAAGAGTAAAGAAACGTGTTCCTCTCATATAAAAAGGACTACTCAGTTTTGTCTCAGTCAGGGCCCTCATGGCCTCACATGGTGAGTGCAGAAATTCCTGGTGTACTTCCATACCTCTAGAGGGAACAGTGTCCTTAGGAATGAAAAACACCATTTACTTTGTGTTTCTTGTTTAGGATTAAGGAAACCTTTTCCTGAATCTCTCTTGAAAACTTCCCTACAGAGTCTCAGTAACCAGAATTCACTTATAGGCCCTTCCTTCCTTCCTTCCTTCCTTTCTTTTTTTTTCTTTTTCTTTTTCTTTTTCTTTTTCTTTTTCTTTTTCTTTTTTTTTTTTAAAGATTTTTGCTGTAGGGCACATGCACTTGCCAGAGAGAGACAGAGAGAGGAAAAGTGAGAAATCACCCCCCCAGATAGGCCACACTGCAATCCGTCTCCTCTAGTCTCCTCTCAGGATTTTTTTTTTTTTTTTTTTGGAGAGGTTTTCACTATAGGGCACGTGCGCTCGCCAGATAGACAGAGAGAGACATAGAGCTAGAAAGCGAGAAATCACCCCCCAGAGGGGATGGTCACGCCGCAATCCCTTCTCCTCTATTCTCCTCTCGGGATCTTGGGCACACACACATACGCGCCCAGCGTGAGTTTTAAGCCACCGGGTCCGGGACACGAACCGCGGTCGACTACGTGGGAGTTCAGCGACATAGCCATTACGCTAACTGCTGGTTCCCTCCTCTCAGGATTTTGAGCACACAAACATATATGCCTGGCATGATGTTCAAACCCCTGGTCCGGGACTCCAACTTTGGTCACATCTGGTCTTTCTTAAACCAACTGGTGGAAAGAAAAAAAATAAATAAAAAGAGCATATGATCGACATTGATCGATGGTTCAAAGCCAGGACCAGTTTTATCCCCAGGGGACATTTGGCCATGTCTGGAGATGGCTTTGATTATCACGGCTATGAGATACCTATTACTGGTATCTAGTGGGTCAAGGCCATGGATAGTGCTAAACATCCTACAGTACATGGAACAGTCCCCACAACAAAGAATTATCTAACCCCAAAATGTTAATAGGACTGAGGTCCATTGAACCTTTATATAGACAAATCAAGAACTTGCCCCTGAGAGTTGAGAAGGCTCATTTCCACTGAAGCACAGGACTAGAGAGGGAGGTGTGGCTATAGTACAGACTGCTAAGTGCTCACTGCAGCTGTACTCCACTGACTTGTTGGTACGCAGAAAGGATAATTAGACAAGATTGCTTAAGTGTGGAAGATAGGGAGGTATGCAAGCTTCACAGAGAGGCTCACTAGTGCTTGTACCTCCAAACATCAGGGGTTGAGAATTACTGAAAATAGTCACATGCTGAAATTCTATATACATTATATAGACCTTTTTATTTCTTTCCTTCTAAAAAATAAAGTGGTTTTGGAATTAATAATATCCTAGAACATTCTGTATTAAACACTTAGGACCTTCTGAAATTTTTAGATCAATTGCTCAACTTTAAGATGTTGTTTGTTTTCAGTTTTGGGGTACCTCATCTGTGAAATAGATTGAGTTGTAAGATCTCAAAGGTTTTGCAATTCCCTTCCCCTCAGATAAAAAATAGATCTCTCTCTAAGTGTAAGAGAACACGTGATTTTGATGGTAGCTACAGTTAGCATTTGCTCATAATTTTCATTGTTTTTAGCAATCAATAGGAAATGCATCAGGCAAAATCTCTCAGGCTTGCACATATCTAGGAAAAGTTCATTTATTGATTTTTTTGACTGAAACTTGCACATATATAAAAACCCAAAGTTAATTTTCACTAGCTCAGTATATATAATAGTATTACACCACTTGTTTCCCTAAAGCCCAAGTTGTTTTCAAGTAATAAACAAAGCTGTGCAATCTTTAAGATATTGGACTGGGTGATGGCAAACTTTTCTGGAAGGACATGTTTGTGCACATGCTGTGTAATCAGAAATCCCCTGGCCACACCTCTGATTTATTTCCAGAGGAAATCTGCTACGTAAGGAGCCCACCACCTTGGTCTGTGTTATTTTCACCGTCAGCATGGACATGTGGTCATTACCTGTTATGTACTTCATTTACAATGATTTTCTTTTTCACAAAATTTGCTGGTGATTCCATGTATGTAGAATGATCAAAAGTAATTATCTTTGCAACAGTAAGTCATAAGAATAGGAACTCCAAAAGCAAAAGAGAAGGGTATTATTTTATGGGCTGCATCCTTTTTTTTTTTTTTTTTTTTTTAAATAGGTTTTTGCTATAGGGTATTGTGCTTGCCGGAGAGACAGAGAGAGAGAAAGTGAGAAATCACCTCCTGGGGGGATGGCCACACCACAATCCCTTCTCCTCCTTTTGTCTCCTGGAATCTTGGGCATGCACCCAACATGAGTTTGAAGCCACCAGGTCCAGGACTCGAACCTTGGTTGACCAGGTGGGAGTCCAGCAATGTAATCTATGCCATCTACTAGTCCCTGGTCTGCCTTCTGTGTGACAGCCACTTAGATATTTTACTTTAATTCTATTAGGTCATTGTTATTACCTTCATTTAAGTTTGAGGAAGTTATTGTCCAGAGAGGTTAAGCAGCTTTCCCAATGTCCCTTGCCAGATCTGTTGTTTCTTCAACAAACACAGATTATTTCTCAGAGTGTAGAAATCAGGGATGTACTTAAAGAGGAAAAGAGTAAATATCAGGACTACAACGATACTCAGGAGGAAGACATCTCCGACTCATGGCATGGTGTCATTGCTTAACTCACAGCAAATGAGCAAAGTTAGCCTTCCTGGACTCCCTCGTGTTCATCGTTTTTCCTCTTCTTCCTGCTTATTAGCAAGGCTGTAGTGTTTATTTCTGCTCTTTGCCTTTGGAGACTTAGTACAGTCATGTTGTAAAAAAATCTCAGAAATAAAATACCCTAAATGGTTACTATCTTGGGAAAGACTCCAGTTAAGCTGTGTGAGGGTCCTGACAGACCTGGTGCTGACCAGTTTCTTGCATCCCACACACTACTGATAAGACACCGTGGAAGAGGAAGCAGTTACTGAAAGCATTCTGGGTCTTAGAAAGTTTGCTACAGGACTTTGTGCACTCCATTGTCTGAAGGCAGCAGTGTTTGTCTCCCACAGTATTTGGCTTTGACTCCTGAATCTCCATAAGAAGGGGCACAGATATTTTAATTTAGGCTGGGTGTTTCTAACAGAAAACCTTAAAATAATTCCAGTGATGTTTTGCTTTTTATTAAGGTCTTCACTCTTTCATCTTTCTTCTACATTTTCTCTTTTCACCTTGCTATATTGGATCAGAGCATATTTAATTCCTCTCTGAGCCACATGCAGAATTTTAAGACTGTCTTGAGCCACATTTTTCCCTCTTTAAAAAATATTTTTTTAGTTATTTTCTTCCATAAGTAAGACAGAGAGACAGAGACCGGCACTCGGAAAAGAGTCACAAAGCCGCAGTCTACCCCTGCCTTCAGCCAGCCCCAGATCACAGGCATGTGTACCCCAGTGGTTAGGGAGGTTTCTGGATGTAACCATGAACCCCTTTCCCAAAATTCCACACCCAAAATGCTGACAAGGGTTTGTTTGAAAGTGCTCTCTGATATGTCTGACACCAATTAGTTGCTTTGCAATTAAATGACAGAAAAAAAAAATCTTGAGAACTGATTCTTAAAAGCATGAGATTAATAAAAGCAAGATTTCTAACTGGAAGTTCAAAGCAGAAATTTTCTTGATTCAGTTTTTAATCAGTCAGCTAAATGATATTTGAATAGTTGTAGCTAATGACCTAGGTCCCCAAAGCAGTTAATTGTCCTGATTATTAAATATTTAAACCCCATATATTTTCCCTGAAGTGTTTATTGCTATGTGTTTTTAGGACCATAATTGTAAAATATTGAATTAGGAAGGCTCAGGATAGTTTTCTCAGTATTTTTGCCTCCATCATATAACATGAAATAACATTAAAAAAACAGGATGCAAGAGAATATTATGAAGTAGTGAAACATGAATAAATGATAGCTTTATTGCATTCCAGAAGAATACAATGAGTAAATACTCTTTTCATAAAATTTAGAAACATACAAACTTAAATAGCACACTATATTTTGTTTTTAAAGAAGGAAATAAATACAAATTCAGGGGACCAGTTAAGCGGGAATGAGGTGACCATGTAAGGTGATACTGGTAATGTTCTGAGTTTTGGACAAACTCATAGGTTCATAGCTCTTTTTCATGAAAGCTCATTTTTACAAGGCTTCCATATGGACTATATGATGACAGCCTTTTCTAATTATTAACCATCAATTCTGATCATCCAAGATGCTTTGAATTAAACTGCATAGATGGGGACCAACAGGTGGTGAGGTGGTTAAGGTGCTGGACTCCCATGTGGCTGGCCATGCTTTAAGTCCTGAACCTGGTGGGTTGCTTTCTCACTTTCTCTCTTTCTCTAGTGAGTTAAAAAATCAAATAAATAATTCTAAAAACAAAGAATCAATAGTTAAAAATAAAATAAATTGCATAGATGAGCTCATACAATGAAAATTGGAAATTTTTAAAGTTTCTGTATACCCAGTTGTTCTTTGGGTTCATAACTATGATCTTCAGGGAGCAAACAGGCCTCTGTCTCCTAACAGAAGAAATAAAAGGCTGAGCAGTAGGATAGCAGTAAAGCCCAGTGCTCTGAGAGGCTGACCCACATAGGCAGATTACTGGTTCACATGCGGAAACCTTCCTAAGTACTGTGGGTATGTGTATGCCCGTGACCCATGTTGGCTAAGGCTGGGGTGGATCATGAAATCAAGGCCTTGTCAGGTGCTCTCTCTGTCTACCTCTCTTTCTCTCTGTCTCTCACTCATCAAATAAATCAACGTAAAGAAATAAAAGGCAGGTAAAGATAGAGACCAAAATAGAGGAGTTTGCTCTTCATCCTATGCAAAGAGGTTAGTCTTTTGGAACCATCTCTTTCACTACCTTTGAGATAAGACTAGTGTTTTAAAAATAAAGGCAGTTCCAGTAACACTGATCATAACATTGAATGTTAATGAATTAAATTCTCCAATCAAGAGACACAGACTGGCTGAATGGATTAAAAAATGGAAACCCTCTATCTGTTGCCTACAGGAAACCCACTTCATGGATAAAGACAAACATAGACTGAAAGTGAAGGGTTGGAAAAAGGTTTTCCATGCAAATGGGAACCGAAAAAGAGCTGGAGTCGCAATACTAATTTCTGACAAAATAGGCTTTAAAACAACAACTGTTCGAAGAGACAAAGAAGGGCACTATATTATAGTAAAAGGGTCAATTGATCAAGAAGATATAACGCTTGTAAATATCTATGCTCCTAACACAGGAGCACTCAAATATGTGAAGAAAAGACTGTTGGATGTAAAAGGGGAGATAGACTGCAGCACACTAATTGTTGGAGATCTCAACATCTGACCCCGCTGGACAGATCATTTAGACAAAAAATAGATAAAGAGATAAAGGATCTAAATGATACCAAAAATCAAATGGACTTAACAGACATCTACAGAACTTTTCATCCAAAAACCATGAGATACACTTTTTTCTCACCCCCATGTGGAACCTTCTCGAAGACTGACCACATCATAGGGCACAAAGCAAGCCTCTATAGATTCAAGGGCATAGAAACTATATCCAGCATCTTCTCTGACAATGATGGAATTAAACTTGAGTTTAATTGCAAGAGAAATCCTCAAAAATACTCAAATACATGGAAACTAAATAACCTACTCCTGAATGACTCCACAGCTACTGATGAAATAAAGACTGATATCAAAAGGTTCATGGAAGCCAATGACAATGAGGACATAAGTTTCCATAATCTTTGGGACACTGCTAAAGTAGTCATAAGAGGGAAGTTCACAGCAATTAGTGCACATAAGAAGAAGATGGAAAGAAGGCAAATGGATCACCTCACATCATGCCTCAGAGAATTGGAAAAGCAACAGCAAAAAAGATCCAAAAAACTCCAGAAGAAAGGAAATAATAAAGATACGAGCTGAAATAAATGAAATAGAAAGTAAATGAACTATACAGAAAATAAATGAAAGTAAAAGCTGGTTCTTTGAAAAGATAAACAAAATTGATACACCACTAGCCAGATTTACTAAGAAGAAGAGAGAAAGGAAGCAGGAGAATCAGATCTGCAATGAAGCAGGCAAAATAACATAGTAGAAATATAAAACATTATTAGAGGATATTATGACCATCTACATGCCAAGAAACAAGACAATCTGGATGAGAAGGACAAATTCCTGGGCACATATAATCTACCATGATTGAGTCAGGAGGATATAGAAAGTCCGAATAGGCCCATAACAAGCCAGGAGATTGAATCAGTAATAAATAACCTTCCAACAAAGAAAAGCCCTGGCCCTGATGGCTTCATCTCTGAATTCTACAAAACTTTCGAAGAAGAGTTAACTCCCATTCTGCTCAAGTTATTTCTAAAGATCCAAAAGGATGAATCTCTCCTTGACTCATTCTATGAAGTCTCTATCACCCTTATCCTTAAAACAGATAAGGACAGGACAAGGAAGGAAAACTATAGACCAATATCCCTGATGAATATTGACACAAAGACTCTCAGCAAGACACTAGCAAATCGTATCCAACAACTTATAAAAAAGATTATACATCATGATCAGTATAATAAACCAGAAATATCAGTATATAAACCAGAAATTCAAGGTTGGTTTAACATACACAAAAACCATAAATGTAATACACCATATTAACAGGAAGAAAGATAAAAACCATATGATCATATCAATTGATGCAGGAAAAGCATTTGATAAGATACAACATTGCTTCATGATCAAGACTCTCAGCAAAATCGGCATAGAAGGGTCATTTCTCAACAGAATTAAAGCTACCTGTGAAAAACCCACAGCAAACATCATCCTCAATGGAGAAAAGCTGAAAGCTTTTCCAGTAAAAATGGGTACAAGACAAGGATACCCACTTTCTCCACTCCTTTTCAATATAGTACTGGAAGTTCTTACCAATGCAATCAGAAAAGAGGAAAAAATAAAAGGCATTCAAATAGGAAAAGAAGAAGTGAAACTCTGTCTATTAGCAGATGACATGATTGTATACAAAGAAGACTGAACGGTTTCTATGAAAAAAATTCTGGAAATAATACATGAATACAGTAGAGTTGCAGGATACAAAATCAATATACAGAAATCTATAGCATTTCTGTATATGAACAATACGCAGACAGAGTAAAACTGAAAAAAGTTATTCCATTTACCATAGCCACAAAAAAGTATAAGATACTTAGGAATAAATCCAACCAAAGAAGTAAAAAACCATCACAAGGAAAACTACGAGAAGATAAAAAAAGAAATAGAAAATGACACACAAAAAAGTGGAAGGATATCCCATGTTCCTGGATTGGAAGAATTAATATAATCAAAATGGCAATTCTACCAAAATTAATCTACATATTTAATGCAATGCCAATCAAAGTATCAGACACAGTCTTCACAGATCTAGAAAAGACAATCATAAAGTTTGTCTGGAATTATAAAAGACCCCATATTGCCAAAGCAATTCTACACAAGAAGAGTGGAGTGGGCGACATCTCACTCCCTGACCCAAAAATATATACTACAAAGCTGTGGTATTCAAAAGAGCATGGTACTGGCACAGAAACAGACACGTGGACCAATGGTACAGAATACAGTCCCCCAAAATAAATTTCCAAACATACATTCAACTGACAAGAGGTACCAGTCAATCCAGTGGGAAAAGGAAAATCTCTTCAGCAAAGGTGCTGGGAAAACTGGATTTCCACCTGCAGAAAGATGAATCTAAACCCCTACCTCTCACCTCTGACAAAAATCAAGTCAAGGTGGATCAAAAAATCTAAATCTAAGACCTTAAACTATAAAACTGCTCCTGGAAAACACTGAGGAAACTCTGGGAGACATGGGGGCAGGGAAACACTTCTTAAATAAGACCTCCAAAGCATAGTCGATAATCCCCAAAATAGACAAGTGGGATTACATCAGACTAAGAAGTTTCTACATGGCAAAATACACAGTAATTAGTGTGAATCAACAGCCCTCAGAGTGGGAAAATATTTCTGTAAACTATGTGTCAGATAAGGGACTGATAATCAGAATTCACAAGGAACTCAAGCAGCTGTTCCAAAAAAAAGACAATCAATCCTATTAAAAGATGGGAGAATGAGTTAAAAAAAAAACACTCTCTGAAGATGACATACGAATAGCTAAAAGGCATATGAAAAAGTGCTCAACATCCCTCATTGTAAGGGAAATGCAGTTCAAAACAATAATGAGATACCACCTAACCCCAGTCAGAATGACTAAGATGAAAAAAACAAAAAAAATGATAAGTGCTGGCGAGGTATGGTGAAAAGGGAACACTCTTACACTGCTGGTGGGAATGTAAATTGGTCCAGTCACTGTGGAGAACAATTTGGAGATTCCTCAAAAATCTACAAGTAGAACTACCATTTTGAACTAGCAATCCCACTCCTTGGTATCTACCCAAAGGATAGAAGAAGACTTAATTGGAAAAGTGCTTGCATATCAATGTTTATTGTGGCACTATTCACAATTGCTAAGTCATGGAACCAACCCAAATTCCCACAAACAGATGAATGGATAGAAAAACTGTGGCATGTATACTCTATGGAATACTGTTCAGTCATAAAGAAACAACAAAACCCTGGCTTTTGACAGGCAGTGGATGAATATGGAAGATTTACTGCTGAGTGAAGCAAGCCAGGCTACGAAGGAGAGACATTGTATGTCCCCACTTAATATATACCGAGTGTCTGCACTCTATGACTGAAACTAATTGACTAAAGGATATAGAAACAGAGTACATGGATGTAAATACCAGATATAGTGTGTGTGTGAAAGAGGAGAATCTGAGGAAGGACATTTAGAAGAAAACTAGGGAGGCAAAGCATTAATGGGACAAAGAAATGTAGTATTATCTGTTGAAGATATTTTATAGTTTTATCAACTGGACTGGGGAAAAATGTTCACCTGTTGAAATATTCATTTTGTAAGCTAAATAATGTGATTGAATGCATAAAAGAAAATGAAATAAAAAAATGTGGAAACAAAAGAAAGAAAATGAAAAAAAGAAATGAACATTTCATAAAATTGGAAAAATAAGTAAATAAAGGCAGTTGCTATACCCTTCTGTGTGCCAGGCAGCCCGAGCTGTTTGGTGGCAGGGTTTTGATGAAATTGCATGCTTTGCTCATCAGTAACCTTTGGGGCAGGGTTTGTTCATATGAAATAAACGTGGGTACCACTCGTTTGAATCAAACTGCCATCAGTGATGTACTCCTCTTTCCCATTATCACATAAATGTGTTTCTAAGTGACTGGCTCCTTGATTTTGTAGGCTTTTTTGCCTGCTCTGATTGCTGGCTGAGAGGTTATCTCAGCTCAACATTCACCACGTCTCACTACATTTCCATTAAGGCATCTGCTATTCTTGGCAAAACAGAAGTGGGACTTCATTTAAAATGATGTGCTACAGAGAGGCGAAGGGAACCACCTCCCTTATAGTGATTGACATCAAGTCACCATCATCTCTTGTCTGGATGACTGTGAAGTTTCTCTGCTATCTTCAGGCTCCCACTCACCTTCCCAGCCCATCTCTTTCCTCAGCCAATGATCCTCTAAAGGCTTACATCAGACCAGATCGTTCTTCTGCTTGGAAGTCTAATATTGGTTTCCCATTGCTTGTAGAATGATATCCACACTTGTCTTCATGTACTCAGGGCCCTCCAGCTCTGGCCCCTGGCTGTGTTCCCCACCTCATCTTATGCCATTTCACCCTTTGCTCACCATGTTCTTGTCACCCTGGCCTTCTTTCTGTTCTTTAGTCACCCCAAGCTCTTTCTCTCATCAAGGCTTTTGCATATGTTGTTTCTTCTGTCTGGAATGTTCCAGCTCAGATCTTCACAAAATAAGCTTGTTCTCCTCATTCTCAGAAGCATATCCTCTGACCATCCAGTTAAAAGTGATCCTGCCCCACCTCTAGGGATATCTCATTACACTTCTGTATAACCTTCACTGTGTTTACTACTTTCTGAAATTATTATATTCATATGTGTGTTTATGGTTGTCCTAATCAGAATTAATTTCCATGAGGAACAAGAATCCTGATGGGCTCACATTGAATTCCTTGTGGCCAGGACAGTACCTGGCATGTAGAAAGCATTCAAGGAGTGTAAGCATGACTGAAGATTGAAACACATTCACTCAGGCCATGTGGGTTTACAAAAACACATAGCAAATTAAATTGCTACGAGTGAGCTTCCAATGAGCAGAGGGGAAACTCTCATTTTTCTGGAATAACATTACAGAGGTTGGAAAATAAGTACACACAGCTGGAAAGGCACTTAATAAATTCCGTGACCCATTAGTGCGCATTTAAGTAAACACTGCAGAAAGAAGTAGGCCAACATCAGATGTCTGATTTTGTGTCCCTACGCTTGGTGTATTAGTTTCCTGATTATCAAAACTGGGTTAATTAGTCTACAATGTGTCTTTCTTGTTAGGGATATGACGCTTATCTGCTCTGTCCAATTTGCTTTTTCTTAACTGAGAAATCAATCTTGAATTGAAAAAGCTGCTTGCCTGGTCTGTGTTTCCTAGTCTTTTGATGGAAATGGTTTAGTGGGAGAAAAATATTTACTAGAATCAGATAATTAAGACATTCTAGGTAGTTTTCATATGCTAATGATCTTCAGTTCCTTTGAGGAAGAGCTCCTTGGCATAAAGCAAAAAAGAAAAGGAAGATTCTCAGCCCTTCCCCTTGGCCTCCTCCCTGGCCAGGCCTGAAAGGTTCTTTATCATCTCCTCCTGGTTTAGCTTGGTTGGAAGGTTTCCACAGGACAGTCCTCCTCCTTTCCTCACAGTTACCACCCATGTAGTAGGGTGCTGGCTCACAAGTGAGTTGATGGGAAGGGAGGTTGGAAGCAGCTGTGTGGCTAATTGGCACTTTTATGAGACACATTGTAAGATATTGGGAAAATAGAACAAGTCAAATTTTAGTACTAATAGAAATGATATTAAAAGCCTTTAGTAGTGGCAAAACATAAAACTGTACACTCCTTTTAGATTTCTTAAAGTACCTTCATAGTTCCTTTGTACCATAGGCTCTTGTTAGACAAAATTAACTGTTTTTTTATAGGTAGTTCTCCTTTAAATGACCCTATCTGCATAGGAATCAGAGAAAAAGTAGATCTTCTTAGAGAGAGTTAAGGAAAGGGAGGACAGTTCCTACCCAGCTCCCTTTTTGGAGAGCGTCAGGCTAGCATCCTCTGTGGTGGGGGCGTGGAGCACCATCCAGGCCCACTGTAGCCTTGCTGATGTGGCCGATGTGGTTAATCAGCGTCCTTGAAATCTACATTGGACTGGCGCATTTCCCCACACCGGTGGAAGTCCCCCCTCTTTCCCAGTAGCTCTCATTTCCAGGGACTTATTTTTCTTGATGATCTAGCATTGAAGTCCTGCCTGGTAAGCTAAATCAGTTCCTCTGTCACCTTCAGTGGTTTCCACTCAATAAAGCCCTCTTCCTGACCATGTGTGAGTGTGGTAGACTTTACTCAAGATGGAAGACAAAGTGCAAGAAAGTCAATGCCAGCTTTCACACACCCTCTAGCTGCCCTGGCCTACAGAGGGGCCTTTTCACTGGCTGCTCCCCTTTCTATCTCCTGGGTCCTGGCCTGCTCTCCCTGTCCTTTGCTTGTTCTCCATGTCTCCTTGGCCCTGTCCTCCACTGGCACCTCTACTGTAAACAGCTCGGCTTCGGCAATTCCTTCCCTAAGAGGAGCCCTGGTCACTGTGAGGGTTATAGGCTCCCTTCCTGACTTGGGAAGGGCATTAAGTGCCCTTCGCTTTGGAAGAGGCACTCTGGAGGGAGGAAACTTGGACCTGGTGACTCTTTAGAGCCTGCTTAACCCATCCTTCAACCAGAAGGCCAGATGAGCAGAGCTCCAAGCTTCTTTCTGGCTCTACGTTTCTGTGACTTTCATTTCATATGAGATTGGCTTTGAGAATGTAGTCAGAACCTTTTTAAATATATTGGAATCCACATGGTACAACCATATCTACCGTGGGATCTTCTTTATTCTATTTTACTTAAAAGAGAATAATGGTCTAGCCCCATGGTCTAGTGATAAAGGGAGCTGGATCCCATGTGGTTGACTACGGTTCAAATCCCAGCCCTGGTAGATTGAGAAACATGCCAGAAGTATGTACGTGCATGTCCAAAATCCCCATAGGATGGAGAAATGGAGAAGAGATTGCAATGTGAATGTGCCCCACTGAGGGGCGCTTTCATCCTCTCTCTTTCTCTGTCTCTTTCTCTCAGTCTAGGGAGTTCACATGACCTCTGACAATAAAAAAAAATTAAAATTGAAGAGACTCTAGATGGTTTGGCTGTACTTCATTTGAAAATGGCCCAAGCAAGCAGGATGGAGAAGCTACAAGGGGAGAAACAGGAGAGGGAAAGGGGGACAAACTGGTTAATAACCAGTGTGCTGGAGGCTTCTGTTCTCAGACACACTCACTTCATAGGAACAAAATTGTATTTGGGTGCTAGCCAGCACTTATAACCGAATAACTTGAGCCATCTGATTTGCAAGAGGAATACAGCGGTCCAGGGAGTGGATTAACTCACTCTTCTTTAAATCCCTGTTAGAAGTCAGGTCATTGGAAACTGGCATGCTTGGACCATGTCTTCTTACTTTCCTATAGGGAAGCCTTTTTCAAAGGATTGCTATGAGAAAGTTCCACTTGAAAAATGTTTTATGTCATTTACTTTTTAAAAATAGATTTATTATTTTAGAATGGTTTTAGATTTATCTCGGGAAGATAGCTCAAAGTGTTTTCATGCTCCCTACCCCTGTTCCCTGTATTATTAGCATCTTACATGAGATTATTACATTTGTTAGAATTAATAAACCAATCTTGTACATTATTATCAACTAAAGTCCATAGTTTTTGTTTGTTTGTTTGTTTGTTTGTTTTCCTATTTCCTTAGTTTTCATCAACTCTCATTTTTCTATTCCGGGATCCTATTCAGAATACCATATTATATTTACTCCCCATATTTTCATGTCTCCTTAGGTTACTCTGAATTTTTTTTTTTAATTTGCTAGAGGCCATGTACACTCATTGGAGAGAGAGAGAGAGACAGAGAAGACAATAGAAAAAATGAGGAAACATCCTCCAGGGGGGCCACATTGGCTGTTTTTCTTTTCTTTTTTCTTTGCTGTAAGGCATGTTCAGTTGAGAAAGAGAGAAAGTGAGAAATCACCCCCTGAGGTGGGATGGCCATGTCCCAATTCATTCTCCTCCCTTCTCCTCTCAGGATTTTGGGTATGCACCCATGTGCCTGGTGCGTTTTTCAAGCTGCCTGGTTCAATACTCATTCTGCACAGTCAGCCACATAGGATTCAGTTCTCTCAACCACCACACCACTAGCTGGCCTCCTTTGCAAAAATTTATCTGACTCTCCTTGTTTTTATAGTATGAGTTGCTCCAGGGACACAAAAAGTATGTGTGTGTGTGTGTGTGTGTGTGTGTGTGTGTGTGTACTGTGTAAAGAACACTAATTTAACTTTTGCTCAACTTCAGAAGCAGAACATTACAGATATGAATGAAGCCCCTTGTGTACTCTTCCCAATTCCATTCTCCTCTCCAGAGACAACCAGTATCCAAAATTTGGTGTTTCTGTCCCATGCATGCTCTGAAATGACTATATATTGTATTGCTTTGCATATTCTTAAATGATATGACCATTATCCTGTAAGCATTGCTTTGCAGTTTGCTTTTATCCCACACTACATTTTTTCTTCTACATTGCTCTGATTTATTTAATTTCTAAGTCAGATTCCATTTTGTGAATTCACTCTCTTGTTAATGGGTGTTTAGGTATTTTCCTTTTGTTATTGCCATGGTCAGTGCAAACAGCGCTGAACAGACATGCTTTACAAGTTACCTTATGCATTTGGAAAGGGAGATTTCTGGGTTTTGAATTTTATGTTTGACAAAACAGTTTATTTGTTCATCCTGTAAATATTGAGTGAGCATGTAAAATGGATCAGAAACCAAGCTGGACTCTAGAAGTAAACAGAATACAGACAATTCTTCCCTCCTGCTGGAGTTTTTAGTCTGTTTGAGAAAAACAAACATTAAAGAAGAAATTAAAGTTATTATATCTTAAACAGATGTATTATACAAATATGTTATAATCTATTGTGCTGTGTGTGTCATAAAAAAAAAGATTAGGCTTATTAAGGGATGATGAACCTTAACGTTTATTGTTTCATAATTTACCTAAAGATATCCTTTCAGAAAAATATTACTTTCCTATTGAATTTATGTACTACCTTTTAATTAACAATGGAAACAATTATAAATTGAAGTATTACTCTTTTTGCTTTAGCTACCAGGAATCTCACATGAAAATGCCATACCCAGCTGCAGTGCCTGAAATATCCCAGCTTTATTTAGTGTATATGTATTTTGTCTTTTTAGGGAACGGTGTGTGTGTGTGTGTGTGTGTGTGTGTTTTTTAGGGAACGGTGTGTGTGTGTGTGTATATATGTGCACGCATACCTTGTTTTGCTACCAAATTATTTTGGAAGTAACTGAGGTTTAAATCTTGGAGAGAAGACAAGATGTTGACAAGCTGTTGGTCACCCTCCCACTTTTAGCTTTTCAAAGACAAATGGCCTTTCTTTTCCTGGGTTTTAGGGCATTCGTGTAGGAGTATTTTGTATTAGCATGCTTACTTGATTTCAGTATACATTTTCTAAATTAATTTATTTTCTGGCAAGAGTCAATTTGTCCTTTAAATATTTCACTTAGATAATGATTCTTTCTAATCACTATCAACACACACAAAACAGAACTCCTTAGCAATTGCACTTGGCTGTACTGCTATCTTTAGGAACATTTGTCTTGCCTTAACCTACTCTCTTTTTAAAGACATCTAGTTTTCTGTGACATTGTTTACTTTCATTATGCCTTAATTATGGGATTCTGATAACCATGGAGGAGTAGAGGAGACAATAAATGGGTTTTTGTGGGTGATTAAATGTTCAAGTAAAGCTGAGATGTTTGATAACCACAACAGTTGTTTCTGCAAGTATATTCCAAAGGCAGGAATATTATTGCTGTTACAAAACAAGCAAGGGAAAAAAAGCCTTCCGCAAAACACTCTGATATTTGTCTTAACCACTGTGCTTTTAAAAGGCGATTGTTCTTTCAGCTGATGTTTTTGTGACTATCAGTCTGAGTAACAGGTTCTTCCTTGGCAGAATGCTATTTAAAGGTTCTCAGTATGAATATGTCACTTATCTAAATGAATGTGTAAAGTGGGCAAAAGTGGACCTCATCATTAATCACGTGGACCACAGTATGGTCTGAAAAATATTACATTTGAGCAGCTATAATTGAGCTCAATCTTATAAGAGCTTATTGGGTTTTAGCAAATAATTTAGCACTATCAAGCAGAAATGCATTTAACAGCAGGTAATAGAAAACTAAATCAATGGTGATTTTAACAAGTACGATCTGTTTTTCTCACATGACAAATCTAGCAAGCAGCCGTTTTTAGGCATGGTTCAGCTGCTTGTCAGTGGCATCAGAGACTCGAGATCTTTTGTTCTTTCTGCTCTGCCCTTCCTAATGTGTTAGTTTTCGCCTTTGTCCTTATTACTTCATGGTTGCAAAGTGGCTGCTGTGACTTGAGGTATTCCAGGAAGGAGGTATAAAGGAGGTATAAAGTGGGTGTTTCCCACTTTATCAACGTAACCAACATTTTATCAGAATTCCTTGGCAGACTTACTTTTAATTCTAAATGACTAGAGAAGTGTCCCATGGCTGTGCCAATCTCAAAAAGAGCTCAGAAAGTTAAGTATTTGTCTGATGCCATTAAGGTTTCAAACAAAGTGGAGGGCATTGACAAGAAGTAGTGAAGGAATGAATGTTGATAGGGCAAATAACTATCAGCTGTCAGACTGTTACATATTGCACATAACAGATTTGCTGTTAAGCATCAAATATAAAAATGAATGTCATCATCATGAACATGAAGAATCATCACTTTTTTATGTCATGCTAATTCCATAGTTAAAATGGCAAGATAGGAAGTGCTGCTACACTCTCCACACCAATGAGCTTACTGAGTAAAGTAGTGGTTCCTAACCATCCTGGCACCAGGGACCAGCCTCATGGAAGATAATCTCTCCATGAACCGAAGGGGTGGACAGTGGGGGGTAGGTCCTGGGATGACCCAAGCACACCACATCCACCATTCACCCCATTTCTACCACTACCACATTATACACAAAACAATCACACAAAGACAGGATTCGCACTCCATGAAAATCTGGTGCTGCCTCTGATCTGAGCAGAGGCCCAGCCCAGGTGGCAGTGAGAGCAGTGGGGAGAGCTGCGAACACCGAGGAAGCGTCGCTCACTCACCTGCAGCCCACTCCCTGCTGTGTGGTCTGGTGGACCAGCACCGGTCTGCACCCTGGGGGCTGGGGACCCCTGGATGTCAGTGAAAGCAAACTAATCTTGCTTTGTTTCATGAGATTTTGCTTTTGATGTTTCCAGCTACAACCTTGAAATTAATTAAGGAAAACACAGACATATGAAATGGGGTGATTAATTCCAAACGTATTCATAGAAAATGCATATTCTTATGCCTTGATTTTTTTTTTGTGTGTGTGATCACTAGGGATAGGGGCTCAGAGATAATTAACAACAACACTCAAAAAACCAAAACCAAACAAACAACAAAACCTTAATTGGGCCATGTTCTAGTTTGTTGTGTTGCTAATATCAGAAATATCTGAGTCTGGGCAATTTAAAATGAATAGAGACTAACTCAGCTCACAGTTTGAAGTTCAAATGCTAGGGGTCACATCTGGTGAGAGTCTTGTTGTTGGGGTCCCAAGATAGTGTAGGGCATCACATGGCAAGAGCATGAGGAGAGCGTGGTGTCAGTGCCTACCAGGAGGCAATCAGGGGGATCCCAGCCTAAACCCTTCCCAAAGGCTCTACCTCTTAATATCATAGTTGGATTGGACCAGCAGTTAGCGTAATGGCTATGTCACTGGACTCCCACGTAGTCGACCACGGTTCGCATCCTGGACCCGGTGACTTAAAACTCACGCTGGGCGCGTGTGTGTGTGTGCCCAAGATCCCGAGAGGAGAATGGAGGAGAAGGGATTGCGGTGTGGCCATCCCCCCTGGGGGGCGATTTCTTGCTTTCTGTCTCTGTCTGTCTGGCGAGCGCACGCATCCTATAGCAAAAACCTCTCCAAATATATATATACATATATATACACACACCCAAAAAATGGTAGTTCTGCAGATGTGGCAGTGATCAGAATGACAGCTAAGACACATTAGTGACTGCTGTTCGCTGTAGTGGTGGAGAAGGGAACAAAGTTGATGATACTAAAAGTACAGTCAAGAAGCACACATTTCTCACAATGGTAACAAAATAAATGCAAAACATTAAAACAATAATGCTAGTCTCCCTCCTCTTCCTTCTTCAGAAATATAAGCTATTAGAGAGATATATATTTTTCAAAGAATTATATATATCATAGTTGGATTAAGGTTCCTCTTAATACCTTGACACAACAACCATGTTTCAACACATGAACTTTTTTGGGACCTGTTCAAGCCTTGGCAGTCCACAAATTTCAATATCATTTGTCACATTGCCATAGGTGAAAAAGACTCTTAATTTCAGGTTTCCTTTTCTTCCCTTGACATTCGTCTTCTGGCGAGGTCCTAGTGTGAAATAAACTGGTTCTGAGGGTTGACTGAGCTCAGCCAGGAGGCTCTCAGTGGGTATCTCATGCTCTTGTTCTCATGGCAGCTAGACTGCTGTCATCTGAAGGCTCAGCTGAGGTGGGTGTCCAGCATGGTTTATCACATGGCTGGCAACTGATCTCAGTTGGAGTCCTACACATGGTCTTTCCGTGTGGTTTGGGCTTTTTATTGTCTGCTGGCTGGGCTCTGAGGTGAAGATTCCAAGATGTTCAATGGAAGGGGAGTGGGGAAAATGTTGCAAAGTTTTTTGTTTTGTTTTGTGTTTTTTGTTGTTTTGTTTTTGATGAGGCCCGTCTGGAACTGCCTGATGAAGGGGATGGCTATACAAGGGCATGAATACTAGAGACATGGCTCATTAGCAACCATCTTTAGAGATAAACTATCACAATTTCCTTCCTTTCTTTTTCTTGGGGATTGAAAGGGCTGTCAGAAGCTTATGAGAAGAGCAAAAGGGGAGGATATTCTTGTAATGCAGGTAGCCAGTAATGAGCCCAAGATACTAAGAGCGGCCACCCCAGTGCCCTAGAGTATCTTTTCATGGCATTTGAAGCAGGACAATGGTACTTGTGATTGAATTGAACTCTTTCGCTTTCTTTCCTTTTCGGAACAAAATTAACTTGAAAACTTTCTCTTCACATTCGTAGTTGACACAAAAGCCAAAACATGTAATAACACTAAGCTCAAACTGAAAGCAACCCTGAGCTTTATATGAACATCTGCTCTTGCATTCGAGTCCAAGCAGAGAATGCTCTATTCCAAAATAAATAGCATTAGAATTGATTTTATGAACAGCATCATTTTTCTCTGTGCCAAGAATTACAGGGACGCAGTTGAGCACACCCAGATGTGCCACAGGTACTTCAAATTACTCTCTCTCCATCAGTCTTCAGTGGGATTTCAACTTTATCACTTCTTTCTGTGAATGAATGGGAAGAGAGCAAGTTTGAAGAATTCTTAGGGATCTCCCATTTCGCTAAGACACGGCAAGGCCGTAATTAGCAAACAGACCAAGAATGAAGAGGTGGAAAAGAAGGCGGCTGTCTGTGCTGCTGCAAACTACTAGTTTTCACCATTTTACGCCTTGGCCTGTGTTTGATGCTACCTGGAACACCCCTTCCTCCTCTTCTTTGCCTGGCAGCCTCCCACTCGCCCCCAGATGCAGCCCAGCTGGTGGCTTCTGTGTGAAGCCACCCCATCTCCCTGGACAGCGTGCTCTACTAGTCCTCCACACCCACCATCCCCATGCCCAGCACCTTCTCTCCACGTAGTCTGTTTCCTTCCGTCCTTAGGGGCAGGGACCAGCTCTTACCCTGGTACCATCCGGCAAGCAAATAGCCTTCAAAGGCTTAGTGAAAGCTTGAAAGCAGGAACACATAGTACACCACACCATGCTTAGTTCTCTGATGGCCTATGACATTGTGTTAGGTGGTTTATACTTCTCTTTCACCAAAACAAAACAAACAAAAAACTAAAAACAACAAGCTGGTCTATACAAACCTCAAAACTAAGGATAAAAGAGATGTCATGAGACAACCGTGCTGAGACTCATTTCGCCTGTTTCCCCTGTATTCTCCCAACGTTTTCCCACCCTCCTGATCTGTTCAGGACTGTCATCTTCTGAGTCTTCTTGGAGCCCTTTGACCTGAGTCTCTCTCTCTCCCCCAAATGCCATGGGTACTGGATGGCACAATAGAATATTTGCTATTATTTTATGTGTACCTTCTTGGCCTCTTGACTGAGATTATATATTTGTGTCCTTATTTTTCCTCTGTCCTTTAAAAGGGGCAAGGGAGTGTCAACACATGGCAGGCACACATCAGGGTCAGCTTTGACTGCCTGGACTGATGGCAGGGTGTGGATATTTGCTGAATACTGGCACGCTTGTTGCCTTTGCCACCATTAAGCAGTGGAGATCTCTCTTAACAAACATGTGGACAGGGTAGGAGGAGAGTTTAGGGGCATTATTATTTTTTATTTAATTATTTATTTTAGAGTTTTTTGCTATAGAGCGTGTGTGCCTGCCAGAAAGACAGAAAGAGACAGAAAGCGAGAAATCACCACCCCATGGGGGGATGGCTACGCCTCAATCCCTTCTCCTCCATTCTCCTCTCAAGATCTTGGGCACACATGCACATGCACCTGGTGTGAGTTTAAGCCACTGGGTTTGGGACGCGAACCCCAGTGACTACATGGGAGTCCAGCGACATAGCCCTTATGCCAACTACTGGTCCCAAGGGCCAGTATTTTTCTTCAGCTTAAAAAACAGCAAGTATCAGAGTTTGGATCAACTTTATCTCGCAGACATGGTTTGAACAAACCGCGCAGGGTTTTGAAAAACAACAGTGGCCAACGTGTAACAATGAGGAGACTAAGAATACAGAGTTCTAGTTTCTCTAAAAAATGTGTTCGTTTTGGCAAAGTTGAGCTTTGATTCTTTATGAAAAATAATCACTTCTAACCAATGATGACTATTCTCTTCAGACAGAAAGTGATCCTCCCTGCCCTCAACCCCTGTAAAAGTGTAGCCCATGTTTTCTTCTTTCTTTTGTGTTGTCCGCCTGGCTCCTGGATAGTCTAGAAAATGTCTATGGTATGTGCTGCCGGGCTGCTGAGTGCATGGAGCCCTGGCACACACATGAAATAAACCTGATAAATGAGCAGCTTGTATGTAGAGTTCTTTCTAATTCTCAAATTTAAAGAGGTATCAGAAGCTCTAGGCACGCCTAGCTCTATGCATGTTATTTGTCAGCATTGTTTCATTTACCAATGATCAAAATAGCTCCATTTTATTGAGCACTTACTGTGTATTAGCTAATATAGATACTAGTTCATATAAGGTTATATTAACTCATTAATCTCACAACAACTATACGAGATAGGAGTGTCTATAGTATCATCCCCATTTTATAGATGGGAATCAGAATTGTAATTATCAGGTAGCACAGCAGGAAGTGGCCTAGCCAGGCTTGGAACTCATATGCAGGTAGAGGGAGGTACATTTTTATAATTACTGCCAAGACAATATAAT
This sequence comes from Tupaia belangeri chinensis, assembly GCF_000334495.1. Classification (NCBI taxonomy): domain Eukaryota; kingdom Metazoa; phylum Chordata; class Mammalia; order Scandentia; family Tupaiidae; genus Tupaia; species Tupaia belangeri. The sequence goes on from NW_006208456.1 coordinate 241,504, forward strand.
ATTCCTTATGTGGCTATTTTAACAGGCATTTAAATGAGCTCCCAGATAGAAACTTCTGGTTCTGGGGAGTTTTGTTCCTGTGGCTTTTCTGCAAAGCTAATTAATAACATAAGTTGAACAGTTAGATAACTATGGAGAAGGCAAGTCTGTTTTTCCTTGTTGTTAAACAGTTTGCCCTGAAGGAAGTTACACTTGAGGTGGGTGGGTCCTGATCTTTTAAAGTATTCAATATAATTGACCTTCAAAAACACAATGTATTTTTTTGGGTGAATGCAGGAGAGGAATGAGTAGCAAAATACTTGGACAGTGAGGGATTTAATTACATCTTTAATCCTAACCATGTCTTTGAATCTTTTTTTCAGAAGCCACCTACTTACAGGGTGAAGTCCTGAAATACTTGTACCTTTAGTATTTGATTGTTTTTCCTTCCCTTCTCCAGCTTCTTGCTACTTTTGCTGCTGCTTTTACTCTTCTCTCTCCTCTTCCTTCTTCCCCACCCCCCTTTTTTTTCTCTTCAGCTCCACCGAAATCTTTATTGAATACTAATGCTACAGAGAAAAAATATGGTAGTTTCTGTTCTCCAAAGACTTAATTTACTGGGGGCAGGTAGACATGTAAAAAAACTCATCATCGGGACAAGCAGATGATGTGGTGGTTAAGGTGCTGGATTCCCACATGGCTGACCACGGTTCAAGTCCTGGACCTGGTAGCTTGAAAATGACAACAAATAAATGTTTTTTTAAAAAGTTCACTTATTGTCTTTAAAAAAATTATTTATTTAATTGTATTTATTCACTCATGTATTTTTATTTGACCACACACACACACACACACACACACACACACAGAGAGAGAGAGAGAGAGAGAGAGAGAGAGAGAGAAAGTGAGAAAGCAAGCTGCCAGGTCTGGGGCTCAAACCATGATCAGCCATGTAAGAATGTCCAGTGCTTTAACCACCATGCCACCTGCTAGTCCCCACACTCATTGTCTTTTAAAAACCACATTTGTAGTACATAATTTTTTATCAGTTATATGCTGAAGTACACAACCAGGGGAAAAATTGGTTCCTGTTGCTGGTAAGACTGAAATAGGTAGCCTTCCTTCCCCACCCCCAGAGGTTGCCTGTACTCACCAGAGAGAAGCAGAGAATGGGAGAAAGCACCCACCACTGGGATGTGATCACACCGCAATCCCTTCTGCATTTCTCCATCTTGTCAGGATTTGGAACATGCAGATTTAGAACATGCACATATCTATGCTGAGTGTGTTTTTCAAGCCACCAGGGCCAGGATCTGAGATATGGCTGCCCATGCATGATCTAGCATCCTTTAACCACCAGGCTGTAGGTCTGGCCTAAAATGCGCACTCTTACACCTGACTGGTTTAGAAAATATTCTTTAGAATGACAAGAGTATGCAGTTTTCATATTATCTAGAACAGAAATTAAACCTGTGAACTTCAAATATGTTTCACTTAAAACAGATTTGTCCTTTGAGTTATTGGCATACTGTAAGAACCTCAAAGTACATTTAAGAGAAAACTTTTTAGGGGATTCTCGACCATGGCAAAATATTCTGGGTGTCTGTGGACAATCTGTGTTCCTATACAGTAGGTTTTCTAAAGGCAGTACTATCGACAGTAAGGCAACAGTAATGGGTAGACAGAGTGAGTGACAGAGATACATAACTGAGAGTAGATGAAATGAGTTGCTTGGAAACTGGGAAGCAAATGAATACTTTAAGCACAAGGAGTATTATATTCTTTTACAAAACGATTTGACAATACGTAAAAAATTATTTGACATGCTATATTTGAAGTCATCAAAATGACCGTTCCTTTTAATCTGGTGATGTGGTCTCTGATAATATAATTCTAGGAAATTAAGAGATGGGGAAATCTATATGCATGGAAAGTATTCATTGTAGTTTTATTAATAACAGCTCAGAATAGGGAATGTTCTGTATCTCCCACAGTAGAGGCATGCTTGAGTAAATGAAAAACTTTTTGAAAATACTAGCTGCTGCCATGTGTGTTTATTATTATTATTTTTAAATTGATTTTTTTCTTCTGTGAGCAGAAGAAATAGCAAGGAAGAGACAGAGAGAAAGCACCCCCTTTAGGGACTTGTGGCCGCAATCCACTTCCAGTTCAGCCAGCCCCACGTAATGGGCAGGCATGTGCCCAGCACACTGAGGGAAGTCTCCAGTTAGAAAGCTGTAAACGCTCATGTGGATTAATTGCACAGAATATTGTGTTTTATTGCTGTGCAACTGCGTGGCCTCCTAAAAACATTTCTTTGATAGAACGTTATATGGTAATTAAATGATGTGGAAGACTGTGAAGTAATTTGAAAAAAGCGCAAATAATTCAAAAGCAGCATTACAGTTACGCATTGTGAGCAAAAACTATGTAAATATTCATGGGAAAGAAAAGATGGGAATGAAATACAGTTACCAGTTTGTAATTATTGTGTTAGACGTGGATTCTGGGTGTAAAATTATCACAGATGCTCCTTGATTTGTGATGAGATAATGTTCTGAAAACCCATCATAAGTTAAAAATATTGTTAAGTTAAAAATGCATTTATGGTCAGTCAGTGGCATGGTGGTTAAGGTGGCTGGATCTCACATGGCCAACCACATGGATCAAGCCCTGGACCAAACAACTTAAAAAACACACTAGGTGGGGAACCAGCAGTTAGCGTAATGGCTATGTCGCTGGACTCCCACGTAGTCGACCGCGGTTCGTGTCCCGGACCTGGTGGCTTAAAACTCACGCCAGGCGCGTGTGCGTGCATGCCCAAGATCCCGAGAGGAGAATGGAGGAGAAGGGATTGCGGCGTGACCATCCCCCCCTTGGGGGTGATTTCTCGCTTTCTGTCTCTATGTCTCTGTCTGGCGAGCGCACGCGCCCTACAGTGAAAATCTCTCCAAAAAAAAAAAAAAAAAAACCACACTAGGTGCATGTATGTATGTGCCCAAAATTCCAAAAGGAGAAATGACTGTGGCATGACCATTCCCCATGGGAGGCTACTTTCTCACTTTCTGTCTCCCTCTGGTGAGCATACACACACGCTCTAACAAAGGACAAGCAAACAAACAAAAGGCATTTAATTTACCTAACCTGCCAAACACCATAGCTTAGCCTAGCCTAACTTAAACAAGCTTAGACATTTCCATTAGCCTAGAGTTGGGTAAAATAATCTAACACAAAGCCTATTCTGTAATAAAGTGCTGAATATCTCATGTAATCTCTCGTCTTACTGTACTGAAAGTGAAAAACCACGTTGTATGGGTCCTCCAACTAAAGACAGAGTGAATGCTGATCACCACTGTAGGTCAGGGACTGACTGTATTTAATTATTGTAGTGAACCTCATACACTGGGTTTGCAATGATTTCAATTCTGAAAATAACATAGATTTAAACATTTAAAAACAGCATTGTGGTGAAGTGTACGATAAAGGTAATGCAGGAGCGTTATGAGAGGCAAGCAGAGTGGGTCAGGAGCAGAGTTATGGCTGCTTTGACTGGTAAATAATACTTCAGTTGTGTCAGGTGAAGGGTATGAGTTGAGTGGAGGGTCAAGAGATGGGGGAAAAGGGGTGCAGAGATAGGCAAAGGTCAGATATTGATGGCTATACTGGTTTGAAAGTGTAGTCTTTTGTCCCTCACATCAGGATCTGAACCTGCCACAGCTCATTTGCCAAGTGAAATATTGCTTTGTCTTTTCTTTCTTTGAAGACTATTTCTTCTGTTTGATCGGTTTAGTATCTGGTGTTGCTCTCCTGGGGAACTGTTTGCGCCCTAGACAATAGTGGAGGCAGATGTGTTAAGACAATCCTGCCAATGGTTTGCTCCTTTACTCTTCCCATGGCTTTGACTTTATTTATCTTTAAATTTAATCCTTTTTATGAAAGTGATAGTAGTGGTAATTATAGTAGTAGTTATAGTTAACTTTTTTTTTTGAGATGCTTTTGCTATAGGACACATGTATTCACTGGAGAGACAGGGAGTCAGAAAGTGAGAAATCACTCCCCAGAGGGGATAGCCACACTACAATCCCTTCTCCTCTGTTGTCCTCTTGGGATTTTGGCACACACGCACATCACCTGGTTTAAGTTTTAAAACACTGGGTCTGGGACTCGAACCACGGTCGACTACGTGGGAGTCCAGTGACATAATCATTACACCATCTGCTGGTCCCAGTCATAATTAACTTTGTTGAGCACTTACAGTGTCAGATGTTAGACTCAGTACTTTTGCAATTTGTTACTCTCTTCATTTTATAAATAAATGCATGGAGGCTTAGATAGGTTATCTCATTTACTCAAAATTATATTTGAATATATTACTTGAGTATTATTACTCAAGGGACCTCAAAAAGTTCATAGTAAAGTGGAATTAAATATGAGCTTACTTTGGTGTAATATTTTTGAAATCTATGCATAGTTTTTTCATAATATGCATTTTTCATGAACTGTTTGAATATTCCATGTACAACTAGTAAGGAGCAGAGTATTCCTCTGAACAAAGTTGGAACTAAACTTGCTTAATATGCTAACAGCTCAGTTAAATAGACTCCTCCAGGTATCAGCCTCGTTCACATGGGGTTAAAGGTCACCTTCGAGACAAAACCTAATGCACATTGGCTGACCTTGTCATCCAGCCATCTCTTGCCATTCCTTGACTGTGGGGTGCTTACCGGGGATGAGTGTATCAGGGCAGGATCTGGGTATTTGGAGCCTCTCAAATAAGCATTGCTCTTTTTTTTGTTTTTTTTTCTTTTTAGATATTTTTGCTATAGGGCATGTGTGCTCACCAGAGAAACAGAGGGAGACAGACAGACAGATGTGAGAAATCACTCCCCAGCGGTTATGGCCATGCTGCAATCCCTTCTCCTTCATTCTCCTTGTAGGGTCTTGAGCACCTATGCACCTGGCATGAGTTTTAAGTCTCCAGGTCCAGAACTCAAACTGCAGTTGGCCATGTGGGAGTCCAGTACCTTAGCCATTATACCACCTGCTGGCCCCCTCAAATAAGCATTTCTTAGACTCTTGCCTCAGATGCACAACCAACACAACACTTGAGAAACAGAATTATCCTGGGGCTGATGGGGACTTCTTGAAAGATGGTAAACACAGGAATGCTGTATTCAGGTTGGTGTTCCATGGGTTTGGCTCCTATATCCCAGCACAGGATGGGTCCCAGGAGCAGTATGAAGAGGCAAGGAAGCTAGTTGAGACTGAGAGTTTCTGGGAACTTGAAATAAAGATATGGCAAAGAGGGAGGTGATGTGAGAGGCATTTGGAGGACAGAATTGGACAGAACTGGTAAAAGAGGGGAATGACGTTCAGTTTTTTAGTTTGGACAGCAGCCATTTAAGAATATAAGAAGGAATCATAGGGAAAAGGGAGTGAAGACTCATGAGTTCAGTTTTGAGATTAAGTTCACTCTGTGACATTCAGTTGAAGGTGTCCAAAGGATTACCACAAGAAGATCCTAGTTCTTCACACCATTTTCTCCATTTACTAAATACTTGTTCCCTAAATGAACTCCATAGTAACTCAGTAAACATCCATTTTCTAAATTAATCTATCTGTAAATAACACAAGTAACATCCTCCCCTACTTTATATGGGGTTGTAGGAAAAGTTATGACACATTTTTGCATACAGAATCACATCATAACTTTTATGACAACTCAATACCTTTTTTTTTTTTAGAAAGATTTTTGCTATGGGGCACGTGCACTCACCAGAGAGGCAGAGAGAGACAGAGAGAAAGAAAGCAAGAAATCACCCCTCCCAGGGGGATAGTAATGCTGCAATCTCTTCTCCTCCAGTCTTCTCTTGGGATTTTAGGCACCCACGCCTATGCGCCTGGTGAGTTTGAAGCCACCAAGTCTGGAACTCAAACCGTGGTCAACAATGTGGGAGTCCAGCGACATAACCATTATGCCAATTGCTAGTCTCATAACCCAGTATCTTTTTTTTTTTTTGGAGAGATTTTCGCTATAGGGCGCGTACGCTCACCAGACAGACAGAGAGAGACATAGAGACAGAAAGCAAGAAATCACCCCCCCGGGGGGATGGTCACGCTGCAATCCCTGCTCCTCCATTCTCCTCTCGGGATCTTGGGCACGCACGCACACGTGCCCAGCGTGAGTTTTAAGCCACCGGGTCTGGGACGTGAACTGTGGTCGACTACGTGGGAGTCCAGCGACATAGCCATTACACTAACTGCTGGTTCCCATAACCCAGTATCTTAATGTCGTCATTCCACACCCAACCAATTAATCTCTGGGAGATGGGACCTAGGCATTGGCTTTGTTTGTTTGTTTTTGTTGTTTGCTGTGAGGCATGGGTGCTTACCAGGACAAAAAGATGGTGGGGTTAGGGGAGTGAGAAATTACTCCCCAGAGGGGATGGCCATGCCACAATCTCTTCTCTTGGGATTTTGGGCACACACGCACACGTGCCTGGCATGTTTTTCAAACTGCCAAGCCAGACTCAAACCATGCAGCTAGCCATGTGGGGTCCAGCCCATGCTAAGCTCCATACCACCTCCTGGCCTGGCATTGGCATTTTTAAATCAGTATCCATAAACGATTCTAATTTGTGACCCAGTCTGACAGCCACTATTTCAATTTTAATGAAACAATAGATGAGATGCCCACTAAAA
>NW_006208456.1:248215-270914 GCF_000334495.1 Tupaia belangeri chinensis
CCCTAATTTATCAATTTTGTTTTTGTGCCTACCATGTTTTGGGATCTATGCCACTTCAAAGTAATCTTTGACCAGTTTATGCCTGTATTCTCAGTACCAGTACAATACCTGGCACAGAATAGGTGCTCAATAAATACATGTCCGATAAGTGACTGTTTTAGGATTTCCAATGCTTAGAGAATCCTATGTTGTTGTAACAGTATAACCATCAGTGTCTGTGGCTGTCGACAGGAGACATTCTTCGGAGGCTCTGAGTCTGGACTTCTATGTTGTGATCCTCTTATGTTTCTTCAAGGTAGAGGGGTTGGTACCTGGGAAAGGTGTCCTCTCTGAAATGTGAAGTCGGGCTTTGCTAAGTGAACACTTGGGTGCTTTTGAAGCATCCTTCTTGTTCCTAAACACATTCTCTGCCATGGACTGAATTGTGTTTCCCTAAAATTCATGTATTGAAGCCCTAACCCTCAGCATAATGTTTGGAAGTGGGGGGATAATTAGGTTTAGATAGAGTCATGACAGTAAGCCCTTATGATGGAACTAGTGCCCTAACAAGAAGAGGATGAGACCTCAAAACTCTCTCTCTTTGCCCTGTGAATGTACAGTGATCTAGGGACAGAGATCTTACCAGAACCCAACCACTCTGGCACCCTGATCTTGAACTTACAGCCTCTAGAATTATGAAGAAATAAATCTCTGTTGTTGAAGCCACCTAGTCTGTAGTATTTTGTTATAATGGCCTGAGCAGACTCATAATATCTCTGATCCCCTGGAACTGCATTTCCCTTTCGTCCTTCCCTTAGTCACCTGTCCTTCAACTGTATAGTTGGCATTGGCCACTTGGCTTTGACAAGCTTTATAATATTCAGGCCAAAGACAAGATCGGGTGCAAAGGGCCTTTTGTAGGCAATGACTGTCTTATTTACTGCTTTAATATTTCTTTCTGTTAGGCTTTTTAAAAGGTGGTCCTATATAGGAAGTAGATTTCCTTGTCAGCCAGTTCTAGCAGAGAAATGGTCATCCTGTCTGTCTCTGAGAATAGATATGACATCTCTCCCTTTGGTCTACCTGTGCTCATTCGGGATGAACTGCTTTGCTAGAAGGTCCCCTTTGTAAGTTGGAAAACATCATAATTCTCAACTCAGTGGTTGCTACTATTTTCCTACTTAAGTGTTTTTTTTTACCCAGTTTTGTTGTTGTTCTGCTTTACCAAGACATGATTAGTTTATTTATTTAAACAATATTAGTATGTGCACATAAAATATGAATAAATAAAATTAATACTTTTAAAAAAACTTATAAATTGGAAAGGAAGCCTAAAAATCCCAAGGTTGATCTAGGCTAGAAGAAAGGATTTCTTCACACACATTTTTTTGTGGTTCTACTATGTTCTGGTCACTGGAGTAAAGGTTTTGGATACTTTCTTTTAATCACAAAATTTTACAAGGTGAATATCATTATCTTGATTTTATTTTTGTGTGTGATGAATGAAAGTACAGCTTTATTGCAATGAGCTAAGCAAGAAGAGCAGGCAGCTCATGCTGAAAGACCTCGTATCCCCCAAGTGTTCCCCATATGCATTTTTAAGGGCAAAATTAGAGGCAGGGATCCCAGGCACATGATCAGTTTAATGATTCATTCAGGAGGGCATGATTATCTCATGGGCCTTCTTCATTGGTGAGGCCTTAGATTGGAAAATCAGGCTGCAAAGCTCAAGGTTAGTAGCATGTCCATGACGGACTCAAGAGTTTAGTGTTGCATGCTTGACCATAAAGCATTTTCCCTTGATTACCAGTGACAGTTCCTATGAAGTTTTTACAGGTATACAATAAAACAGGAAAATGAGGATAATAGTGCAGATTTTTCATAAAGCAAACTATAATTAACCTTCAAAAGCTTGTTTATTATTTAAAACTTTTTTAGCTAAAAGATGGCCATCCCAATGTCATTATTATTATTTTCTAAAAGTCTGCTTGCTCATGAAATCTCAAGACTGAGTCATGATTTGGCAGTAGAACAGAATATTTAAGGGTGGAAATGTTCTAGAAAATCCAGATTATAGATTTGTCATAAGGCTCAGAAGAACCAAAGATTTAGCTTGCTGCTCAGAGTGGAACACGGTGTACAAAATATTATGGAGAAATTTGATAGCTTTATTATTTAAACTCAAGCAATAGTTCTTTTTTAGGGCCTGTCCAGTCTTATCTGTCTCTCGATAAGCATGGGCTTCCTTGTGGTGGTGATGGCTGACCCTGCAGGGCTCCTTCCCAATTGCATTACAGCAATTCTAGTGTCACCTTTTCCCACTAGGAATGCATACTTGAGTCATCCTTTGAAATATCTCGAAACTACGAAACGTAGATATCTGAGTGTCAGATGTGGCATGTGTTCTATTTAAGTATCACTTAGGAAGAAAACCAAAAACCTTGGCACTTGGAAATGATGTTTAAATTAATGTTAGTGGAAAATTCCTGTCTCATCTATACTTCATACCTCTCATGTAATTTTAGCGAACTTCGTGAAAACAAGAGGAAAACATTTCATTATTTCCTTTTCCCCCATCACAGCCATCACCAAGCCAACTGCTACCTCTTGTTCTCTTGAATTTATTCATTTCTGTAACTGAAATAACATAGGGAAAAACAAAATGGTAAAAGAAAAATTTTCCCCTAATTACGAAAAATGGCAGAAAATCATAGTGTGCCCATCAAAGAAAGAGAGTCAAGTTACACAAGCGTTTGTTTTTTTTCTCAGATTGAAATGAGTCGGGGCCAGCTCAGTGACACACCAGTAACATTCTGTTCAAGTGATGTTGAATTCGTGTGGAAGATCGAAGTTCAGTTCCCTGGTTGAGCTGAAAATGATGGGCATGTGAACTCGTGATGTTGGCTGGTTGGGAATGCTGGGGATGGGAGGGATCACGGTATGAGACTGTTGAGAGTTCTTGTCTTTCTTTCTCTCTTTTTCTCACTTTCATGAAAGAAATGAACTTCAAGGAAAAATAAATAAATAAAATGAGTATGCCTGGGCATGTTCCAATGGTAGAAATAGGGTTCCTGGAAGAATTCCAGAAGCATGGAAAGACACTTGCAGCCTAGAGTTAACAATGGCATATCATCGTTTCTACAGTAGTTCATTTCCAGGATAAGTTGTTAAGTTCTGCCCAAGTTCAAAGGGTATAAAAAGAGATACTGTTTATGAGAGAGGTATTTGGACCATTTTTGCAATTTACCATAGTAGTGATTTGGTCACAGATTATTAATTGAATTAAATAAGTTAATGTAGATATAGCATTTAGAAGACTGCATAGTATATAGTAAGTGATATTTGGTTATTTGTTATTATTATTCCATTTTGGCATTTCCTCAGGAGCTTATTGACTGTCCTTTAAGTCTTACTTTTGTTTTGTTTATAAAATTGATGTGGGAGAGGTACCAGCGCATGGCATAATGATTATGCCTCTGGGCTCCCACATAGTTGACTGTGGTTTGAGTCCTGGACCCGGCAGCTTAAAACTCACACCAGGTGCATGTGTGTGCGTGCCCAAAATCCTGAGAGAAGAGTGGAGGAGAAGATATTGTGGTGTGGCCATCCCCCTGGGAGATGATTTCTTGCTTTCTGTCTCTCTGTTGATCTCTGTATCTCTGGAAGCACATGCTCCCTATAGCAAAATAAAAGTCTGTCTTTAAAAAAAAAATGATGTGAGAGGAACAACCATGACTTTTCAGGGCCTGAAAATGTTGCTGATGGGCTAATACCCTTCGCCATCCTAGGCAATATGTGAGGTGGGAGTGATGTTTCTTTGGCTCCCACTGGCCAAACCTCATTTTGCTTTCTTGGCCTCTAGGTGGCAGTGTTGGGGACTGCCAGGTCTTCTGTTTTCATGTTTTTCTTTCCTCTCTGTCAAAATAAACTCTGACCCTTGATTCTCACCACTGCTGTGGTTACCAAATGTGATTTCCCTACTAACAAAAAGTAATCTAGTAAATTTAGATGTTGATTTATATTTTTACTATAATGTTACTTAAATACATACAAGCCTAAAACTATGTATGGACTAATTATGCTTGCTTATAGCTTTCATAAGTCTATAAGATTAAAACAAGAGAATGAAACTTAAATATCGCAAATTTAAAAATTAAAGAAAAACTGCAAAATTTCAAAATAGTAACATTAATCTAACATGACAGGCGATGTTAGTTTTACTAAAACCACAACCAAACTCAAAGCTGCTATGGCCTTTGGTGACTCTGTTCTCCCACCGTATGTATGACAGTATTCAACCTGCATTGGGCCTGAACGTGCCATTTAGATATCAGATCCACCTCTGTTCACTGCTCTTTAGCCCTCAATAATTAACATGGTGTCACTTGGTATGAGCACTGAAGTCACCTCCAGTTCAATAGGGCTGGGGTGGAGCCCAGGATTCTGCCTTTAAGCAAGTTCTCAGATGATGTCTGTGCTGTTGGTCCAGGAAGGGGACTTTAAATGTAAGAGTCCGATTATGCTTCAGTCAATTTTTAGACGGTTATTTAAAGTAAAAGAGCATTTAAGAGTTCATAGAAAATTAACATATCTATGGATATGTCCCTGTAGATGTAGTCTAAAATTCACTGTATTAAAACAAACAAAAAAGGCAGCTAGGTCATTAGCCCAAAGGATTGAATCCTGATGCTAAATATGAATCTGCATGATTGAATATCAGGCATGGGTCATTAGTAAGAAGGGTGTTAGGAATGCGGGAAGCCCTTTCTGAACATTCCAGGCAAAACTCATAAACGACTCCTCTACTGACAGGGCAGGCCAGCTGTGAGTTTCTACATCTGATAAATCAACTCTCTCTTTTTTCACCCAAGTGACATTATATTTGCACCTACCTTATATCAACTCTCACGTTTTGCCTGTTCTTTTTTTTTTTTTTTTTGTTAATGTGCTAGAGGGCATGTGTGCTTGCCAGAGAGACAAATAGAGCAAGACAGAGAAAAGGAGACAGTGAGAAAGCACCCCCCACAGAAGATGGTAACGCCACAATCCTTTCTCCTCCATTTCTCCTTTTCGGATTTCGGGCAGGCATGCACACACACCCAGTGTGTTTTTCAAGCCACTAGGTCCATGACTCAAACCGTGTTATCAGTAGTGTAGAATCCAGCTGCCTTTACCACCACATGACTGGCTGGCCTTTGCTTGGTCTTTTAGTTAAAAATATAGTGTGGATTTCTTTTTCAATTTTAATGTGAAGGCAAGGGTAATGTTCAGTTCATTATAATATTTTTCATACAGTAGGTATATCAACATTTGTGGAATTGATTAATGACATAAATCTTGTGAGTGCCTTATGGTATTTGCATAACCTAAGTTTGATTTTCTTAAAGCTAGGATTTTTGCACTCTCTGTTATATTTCAGATTCACTTTATTTACTACTACTGCTTTTGATTCTTTCTAGGAAATGCTCTTAAAACTTAAATGACTAAAGCTCAGTCTCTGATATTTGAACATGTACTGCATTTTTATTATTTGCTTTTGGGTCTCAGATGCACTTTGCTTTTTGTTTTGGTCTGAGAATAAATGTTGAGAAGATTAGAAACATTTATTTAGTTGATAATTTGTGAGATAAGTATTTATCTTTTTTAAGTAGTCCCCTAACAATTCTAGAGAGAAATCCTTTTGGAATATGCAGTTCATTGTTTTTTAGACCGAGCATATAAAAAAACTACACAGAATTAAGAAACAAAAATAAAGAAAATAAATAAAAAGAAAAAATGAAAGCAACAAAACAAAACTTTTAAAAATTTGTAGCTAAATATTTGATGTAGGCCTTGTGCATAAACTGTCTTTTCTGTGAAAAAAAGGAAATAGCCACTGATCTATCAATAAACCATTATAAGATGGCTTCAGTGTAGGAGCCAAGGACATTCCAACTCTTCTTTTGAACTGAGGACATCAGTGAACAAAGAGTATCTATCTATCTATCTACAGATTGCCTTAGCACTCATATATATTTAGCACTCATATATATTCATCTTGATGAAAACTTTGTTTCTAGTTCTGTCTGTCTTCTGTCTGCCTGTCTTTAAAGAAGTATTGCTTCCTGCAAATATTGTTGAAATATAGTCTGCAGATTAGTAGCATCACCTTTACCCTACAACTTGTTAAAGTAGCAAATGTTTGAACTGTTGTAGACACTTACTGAGTCAGAAACTATGGAGATTGGGCATCTATTCAAAAATAGTTATTTACTTAACTTTATTTAGTGATTATTATTATTTAATTTGACTAGAGAGAGACAGAGAAAGAGGTAGGGGAAAGTGAGAAAGGAAGCCACCAGGTCCAGGACTTGAACCATGGTTGGCCATGTAGGAGTCCAGCACCTTAACTACTACACCACCTGCTGGTCCTTGGGCATCCATTATTTTTAAGAATTGTTTATTTTATTTTACTTACTATTTTTTAATTTGACCAGAGAGAGAGAAAGTGAGAAAGCAAGGCACCAGGTCCAGGACTCGAACCACAGTTGGCCATGTAGGAGTCCAGCACCTTAACCCCCATGCTACCTGCCAGTCCTGCTTGGCAACCATTTTAACAAGTCCTTCAGAGATCCCATAAACACTTGTGTTTGAGAAGAATTATAGTGTGAACTATAATTAGGTGGACACTTTTATAACTACCAACTTAGTCAAGAAATAGAAATTTGCCAGTAACATTAATAACCCCTCCAAATGTTCAACTGTATCTTCCTTCTTCCAAAATAACCACTATCTTGAGTTTCTGAATAATTAGTCCTTTGTCTCTTTACAGTTTTCTCACTAAGTTGCACATCCCTAGACACAATATTTTTAGTATTTTCCATTGATATTAACTTTGCCCTTCAATATACTCAATCCTCCACTGTCCCTTTCTTTCTCATATAGTGTATCTATTAAAGGACCTAGGCTGTGTGATATGCTGGAGTTCCCCAGAGTGGATTTGGCTGATTGTGTACTCACGTGCAGTTTAACATGGGCTTTTGCACTTCCTGCATATTGGCAGCTGTATAGAGGGGCTTCATCAGACCCAAGTCCAACCCTTTTATTAAGTCTTTAGGTAGTATTGCATTTTTTCACCAGTAGGTACATGATGTTTAGTTTTCACTATTTTAAAACATTTATTTATTTCTAACATGAGAGAGAAAGAGACAGAGACAGAGAAGCAGGTACCCCCAACTAAGTCCTCATACCACCATCCACTCCCAACTCAGCTGATCTGGATCGGAGACACACACATGCCCTGTGAGCAGAAAGGTCTTGAGATACAAACCCAGGCCCATTCCCGTGTGGGTCCAGTTGTATTGTTGCTGTGTCACTGCCTGGTTCCTTTCACTCTTTTTTGATGTTTGCAGCCATAGATGCTTAATCCATAGATCTACTGGAAGGTCCAAAATAGTGATATTCTATACTTTCAATTTGCATTTATTAGCGAGAAAAAATGTATAGGGTCCTTTCACTCTTTTTTGATGTTTGCTTAATCCATAGATCTACTGGAAGGCCCAAAATGGTGATATTCTATACTTTCAATTTGCATTTATTAGCGAGAAAAAATGTATAGGGGATAAATTTAAATCACTATATGACTACCCAGTGATAGAGTTCATGCATGAAAAGCAAGTCAGCTATTCATTTTTCCTTTTATTTGCCTCGTTTTCAAGATACTGAATTGCTTCCCCATCATGTTCAAGTGGTGACCAATGTTTAAAAAATCATGAACTACTAGACTGAAATGTATTGGAAGAATGTCTGCCATGACAAATCTTATGCTTCCTTAAGCTCAAATTGTCACCTTTTTGGCCAGCAGGAGCCTCTTCCACTTGTCCCCTCATTCTTGTTGGTATGAATCTAGCACTCTTTGATTCCTTCCTTTTTGTTCTAGGTTCATCTTGTATCTTTCCTGTTCCAGACCAAGAATACCATTTTTCCAAACTCTTCTTTCCTTTAGTGGGAAAATAGATCAAAACTATTACTGACTTGTTCCTTATTTCTGAGTCTTTCTCATGGACAAAGCTGGGAAATGTCTATTTATCTATATCCTTTTCTTTATGCATATATAAATGTAATATATCAAATATGTAACTAAATAGAAGCAAGCCTCCAGGTCCAGAACTTGAACTGTGGTTAGCCATGTGGGAGTCTAAATATGTGTTCAAATATATTTAAAGTTATAATACCTCATGAGTTTATACTGATATTTCCACAACAGAGCCACAGGGTTTTTAACCTCCTCTGTATGACTTCTCTCTCTCTCTCTTTCTATCCCAGGAATCTTGGTTCTCAAGGACATTGAGGATGCTAGATTGGAATATCTCATAATTACTCATTTTCTGTACATTTTACACAAAATACTATTACTACCAATACCAATCATGATTATTTAAATGTGTTCAAAATCTTTTGTTTTGTGCCATGTTATTCTGATTTTGTCCTAATTTTATGGTTATACCTAATCTATGTTATCAAATAATAGTTATTACATGCTATACTCTCTCCTACTTAACTTTTATTTTTATGTTAGTTCTTAGTTTTATATTGAGTGCTCATCGCCATCTTTAGGTCAGTGATTTGCTAGTCATTTGATTGCCTGAAGCTCATTCTCTAATAGAAGCCTTAGCAGCGTTATGGGAACAGTATGCCCTAGGTCTTGGGTGGACAAACTTTGTGTTCTCTACTTGAGGTTTAGTTTTGCTGGATATAAAACCCTTGGCATATATTTTCTTTTCTTGAGTAACCTACATAATTTCCTTCTATCCAATAGCATAAGATGCTATCAAAATCCGATAGTAATCTGGCTTTCCTTTTCTTACAAGTTACATTCTCTTTTTGCCTAAAAGCCCAAAGAATTTTTCTTTTTCTTTTTCTACAGTCTTTCAAGTCTGTACTAGCATATATCTTGATGTTGTTAGCTTTGAACTGTTAGTATCATGTATTTTCTTTTAAACTACATGTGAACATGTAGTTTCTAACTTTTTGTATTTCAGTAAAGTTTTCTTGAATTGCAGACTTTTTTTGGTTTGTTATTTTCTCATTTTACTTTTTTCTTCTTCTTCAGAGATTCCTATTATCTTCATGTTACATCTTACTTGCTTGTGTCTAACATTTGTCTCTTTCTTGAAAACTTTTTCTTTCTTCATCTCTTTTAATTTTTGGAATTTGCCATTTTTCCTTCTTTTTATGAGAAGAATAATTTATTTTTAGAACCACCAAACAGTGTTTTTTTTTTTTTGAAAAGTTTTCGCTATAGGGTGCGTGCGCTCGCCAGACAGACAGAAAGAGACATAGAGACAAAAAGCGAGAAATCACCCCCCTGGGAGGATGGTCACGCCGCAATCCCTTCTCCTCCATTCTCCTCTCGGGATCTTGGGCACGCATGCACACACGCCCAGCGTGAGTTTTAAGCCACCGAATCCAGGATGCGAACCGCAGTCGACTACATGGGAGTCCAGCAACATAGCCATTACGCTAACTGCTGGTTCCCAAGAATAATTTATTTTTCATTCACTCTTAAGTTCCCTCTAGTTAAGTCTTTACTTTTCAAATCTCTAATTGTCTAAGTTGTGTCACCTCATTTCTGATTTTTTTCAAGTTCTAATTTCTGTTCTTCCTTCCAATCTAGTATATTTTCTTTCATCTTTTGGCAAATTAGAAAATTTTGTGTTGTAATTGTGATCTGATTTTTTAGCCAGCCTTCCTGATGTGCTTTCATTATTTGTAGAGAAGTCCTTTTTTGCTTTTGCTTTTTCTTATATAATAATGTGTGTGGAATTTGATCTTTGTGCTTTTCTGTTGATCATTCTCCTGAAGTGTTAGAAGGAGACTTAGTTCAAGTAGCTTTCTCTAATTTCAGAGAGCTTCTTCTTCCATTGTTTTCATGAAGTGTTAAAAAATAACTTCGCCATATGAAATTTCCTAGGGATCTTCTTTTCATCCCCTGCTGTTATCTAAATCTCTTTTTTTCTTGGTCTTTGTTAGTTTTGTTTTAGCTAAATTTTAATTTTTCTCTCAGTAGTGTAGGGGCTTGTCCTGGGAGCAGGGGTGGGCTGGTCATGTAATGTTGGTGATTTCTTCCTACCTGCTTTGTGTTTTTCTTTTCTTTTTTTGGTGTTTGTGAGGTAACCTTATCACCTAGTTTTATAGTAAATATTGTCTGTGAGTTTTGTTTGTTTGTTTGTTTTCCTATTTTATTGCTCTGTTTATATGATAGGAAGGGGTTCTGGGAGATCCATAGAAGCTATGTTGATATTGCCATCAGCATCTTCTCAGAGCTTGTCAGTTTTAAAAATAATGATTATGGAACTTTAGACTCTAAAACTTTAGAGATGTAGCATTTTTGGAGCTGAGACAAACATTTTATAAAAATAATTACCAGAAGTAATAAAAAAAATGGACTTCCTAGATATGATACATTAAATGCTGAGACAAATCAGCTTAGTCTCCTCTTCTTGCCAAATTACAGAGCAAAATAGGGATCATAATGGCACTACGGAAGTGATTGTGACCTGGCCAGATGTAGGTTAACCAACAGAGTATGGGTTCCTTTCAGGACACATACTTGATTTCTTCACAAAACGAAAAAAAAATTATATAGTACCTTCTCATGGACAAATACTGTCATAAGTGTTTCAAAATATGTTGACCCTTGCTTGTGTGGCCTACCTTATAATACTACTGTAAAGCAAAATTACACACAGAGAAACTGAGATGTGGCAAAATAAATTGAGAAGGAAATACCAACTTTCTAATGCCACCATAGGTACTTCAAAAATTAGACCACAGGCCTGAATATCTGTGGCTCCCAGTCCAAGATTCTTTCCACCATGATGTTCTATCTCATCTATAAGCATTAAGAAGATGGATTTGTTAACCAAAAAAAGAAAACTTGCTGACTTGGAGTGTATGCAGTTTTTTGAAAAGTGTTGCAGTAGTGCAGTTATCACTGGAGAATTTCCTTCAGGCTCTCATAGCTATCACCATTCACCAAGTGGCTTGTACTCCAGACATCACTGGCTGCTTTGCATACATATTCGTATTTAATCTTCACCACCTGGCAAAGTATTATCATCATCCCTAGTTTTCACATGAGGAGACTTAAGGAGTACATTGCCCCAAATTACCCTGCTAATAAACTGTGGATCTATAAAAATAAACAGTTTCTTCTTCTTCCTTCTCCTCCTCCTCTTCCTCTTCTTCTTCTTTCAATAAAGTGTTTTCGGCAGCAAATTGCATAGGTTCTTCTCATCACTGTAACAATGTAATCTGTGTGTCCCATTGTCTTCTGTGCCCACACAACACATAAGAGCACACACATACAGGAGAGAAGAGGAGGGAAGGGTCTGAATGATCCTTGGTCAGAAGCCTCTCCTGTCTCATAGGTCTCGTAGGAGAGAGGAGCCACTCCTGTTTTCCTGCCCCTCCTCTTCCATTTCCCTCCCTACTCAGCAATGAGCTCACTGAGTGCCAGAGTGTAAATTCAATTTGTCTTTCATACTCATGCCGACATGTACATTCTTGAGCCTTTTTCTGTACAGTTTCTACTCGAAATCTTGTCACCTTGCTGCTTTGGTGCGTGGAACTGTAGAGTAACCGTTAACTAAACCCAGAAATGTTTAGAGAAATATGAATTTTGTCTGATCATTTATATCCTCGGCTCTGAAAACTGTCACAATGACCATGTGAGGCAGGGATATTGCCTGTACTTTACCAGTAAAGAAATAGGTCCTTTACCCTTTCCAGGGTCTAGTCACACCCTGCAGCCTCTTCATTCATCTTCTTGCCTGGCATTTATTTTGTCTTTCTCAAATCCATTATATACACTAAACAACCCAAGCCAACTTCTCTTTTGCTAGGTTACTTCTGTCCCAGAATCCTTGGCATTTTCTTATCATTGCCAAAATCAAATCTGAACTCCTGCCTGACATTCAAGACTCTTCCTAATCGTTCTTTTTGCTCTCTTCCTTACCAGCCTGGCTGCCTGAGCTCTTTAAGAGGATGGCTTAGATTTATATTGGTCTATAATCCTCCTCTTTCTACCATCCCACTTCTCTGTGCTCCCTTTTGCCTTCACTGAGTAACATTGTCTTTTCCACAGTTACTGTAAAAGGAAATCGATTCTTTTTAGCTAAAGTAAATTATATCCAACTCTCCTTACATGGAAAAAAGGCACTAAATGCTGACAGATACTATATCAGGAGTGAATGGATGTTTTTGCCATTTACCTTCCAGGATAATCAAAAACAATTTCAACGGGTGAATGACCATTCTATATGGAAAGGACTAATAACTAATGCTAACTAGTACATCTCTCAGTAGGATTCATGGCTTTTTCTACTTAATTTCCACTTACAAATCACAAATATAGTAGCATCTCAAATGGAAAGCAGGATGAAACATACATTCAATCCTCATGAGGTCTTTAAAATACAGTTTAGGGGAACAGCAGGTGGCGTAGTAGTTGTTGGACTCCCACATGGCCGACTATAGTTTGAGTCCTAGACACAATTTCAACGGGTGAATGACCATTCTATATGGAAAGGACTAATAACTAATGCTAACTAGTAGGATTCATGGCTTTTTCTACTTAATTTCCACTTACAAATCACAAATATAGTAGCATCTCAAATGGAAAGCAGGATGAAACATACATTCAATCCTCATGAGGTCTTTAAAATACAGTTTAGGGGAACAGCAGGTGGCGTAGTAGTTGTTGGACTCCCACATGGCCGACTATAGTTTGAGTCCTAGACCTGGTGACTTGAAACTCATGCCAGGCACATGTGCATGCGTGCCCAAAATCCCAAGAGGAGAAAGGAGAAGGGATTGTGGTGTGGCCATACCCCCCAGGGAGAGTGATTTTTCACTTTGTCTCACTCTGTGTCTCCAGCCAACGCATGTTCCTGATAGCAAAAATCTTCCTACACAAAACAAAACAAAACAAAACAAAACAAAACAAAACAAAAAACACAGCAATTTAACTTGAACGACCAAGTCACATACGCATGTTAAAAGACCTAATAAATCTCTAGAACATAGCAGGACCTCAAAATTCCTAATTGCCACTGTCATACCATCCCCAACAGGGTTTTGATAAAAATGCCTTTTCCTAACAGAGGTTGCCAGCTCCACAGATTAAAAAATTCCTGGGAGAAGCTTCAGGTAGCCACTCAGTGTGGACTCAAGTAGGGGTCCTTTGCGAGGCATTCAGAACATTTGCTTACCTTATGGTATGTCCATAGAAACTGGCAGCCTCAACTAGTGGTCCGGTAGTAAATTCAGATGTTTCTTAACTGAAGACAGTAAACGAACTGGATAGGTTGCTGTTACTACAGATTCCTCAGTTTCACTTCCTTCCTTGGCTACAGAGCTGGATGGTTGTTTTGTAGTAATTGCACAGAGAAACCAGAATCCACTGGTAGGGCTCTGGGTCTTTGGAAAATATGTCTGTAAAATGCACAAGGCTTATTCTGATGGTCCTTGTCACATTGGGCAGATGGTGGCATTTGCCATGTTGATGCCGAGGAGCATTTGTGCTCTCAGCCACAGATGGCTGGGAGACTGTCCGAGCTGTGGCACCTCCACCCTCTCCAACACACACCCTGGTAGTGAGTTGCTTCCTTTCTTTGTTTCCGTCACACTTGTGTTTGAATTTCTTCCCTGTTACTTACCAGTGGTTGCTATAACCGTTTATTTTGATGTGTACTCTCTACTTGTCAAGTCTTTCAGGGCAGGGATGTGGCCTCTACACCAAGGGTTAAGAGGTTTGATATCCTATTCAAGGTCACAAAACTGCTAGATGGCAGTTAGGTGAGATTCTAAGTCTCATTCATCAGTCTCCAAAGCTCAGGCTCTTAGTTGGAATGCCTGTCATGTCATGGAAATTGTAATGGTTCTCTTAGGGCAGAATAATGGCCATGAAATAGTCAATCGTTCAATGATAATTACAATGGTAATTGTTTTTTGGGTCTTTAGAAACTGTGCCAATCATTTTATAGACATGATTCCAGTTAATCCTTCCAACAGTCCTACACATGGGTGATATTGTCACCATTTTCTGATGAGGAGATTGTGGGTCACGGAAGCTAAATGACTTGCCAACCAGGTCACATAGCCAGTAAATGACTCTGACTGCAACTCAGACTGGTCTGATTCCAAAACCCTGGTCTTGTCTGCTATGTTTAGTGCCTGTTGGCTATAATGGGTCTTAAACATCTGAGGAGACCTCCAGAGTGAGACCCTCTATCTGTGAACATCCCTCTTTTTACTCAGACCCAAACTTTCTGTATCCCTTGTTGTCACTTTGAGCATAGCAAACATACAAAGGGATAAGCAGGGAGAACAGAGTGGATTGTGACTTGAGACTTTCATTTCCTAATCTAATGCCCTTTCTGCAAGAATGATAACTTTGACACTGTGGGGTGTGAAGGTGCCCCAGAAACTATCCTAGTGCGCAGGGATGAGAGGGCTCAAGGTCCCACAATGTGCTTCAACTGGAACAACTCTTCCTCTGTCTGCCTAATTTATGAGGTTCTGTGTGTGGTTTTGCTTTCTGACAGGGTCTGGTTTTCTAATAGTTTGCCATCGTTGTGTCACAAACCACAACCAAAACATAGTGAATCATTATTGCTCCTGCATATGCAGGTTGGCAGGGGTTGGCTGGGCTCTGCCGGGCTGCTGTGCTTCAGACTGCAGTAGTGAAATGGGTGTGGGAGCTCTGAACCACAGGCCTCTCATCCTCTTGGGATCTGGGGGACCAGAGCATGTTTTTTATGTTTCCCTTCAGATTTAGGCTTGGAACTGGTAAACTGTCAGTTCCCAAGCAAGTCACACCGCCAAGCCCAAAGTCAAGAGGAAATAAACTACTCATAATTAGACCATGGCAAGAATAGGATGCAGAGAGGAGAGAAGACTGGGGGGCAGTCATGCAATTTACTGCCATTAAAAAAAAAAATGATCACAGCCCTGTTCAAATTTAAAAGTGATTAAAGTTCTTCAAGCCACATGTACCTGTAGAGTGTAAAAGAGGTAGCGATTACATTGGGTTTTCAGAAAAGTTATGACATTATTTTTCTGTTTCTGTGCAAAAATGTGTCCTGACTTTGCCGACCACCCAGTATTATAAAGGATAGGAGACTTGTTCTCAGGGATAATCAGGCCTGAGGAATGCTGCTTGTGGGTGGATACCAGTTTGTGTTGTGGTAAGTATCCTCACCTTTCCATCCCTTACACAGGGTGGCTGTGGAAGACTGTGCGTTCATGTATGTGTCTGTGTAAAGAGCTAGGGAGGCGTGCGATACAAACATCCCTCCGTCCACTCTGTGGGCTTCCATCCTTGTTTTATTTTGTTCTTTACTTCCCTCCAGTCACTGATGTCCCCGACGTTTACATTAGGCTGCTCTGTAAATCTGGTTTCTCCCCTGCCACCACCTCTGTAGTTGTTGCCCTGGTGTCTCTGCACCTTTGAACTCTAAGCCTTTACCTGCTGGAAGCCACTTCTAGGACAGCCACCCAGACTTCTGGTACTTTGTACCTTCTGAACCTAGCCTGGCTGATTTGCCATCATAAACTGTCAGATTCTGCTAAGGTCATTTCATTTTATCCTCTGTGTAATGTGGTTCAAGCAAAAGAGATAAGAGGCCAAGCAATGAGAAATCTGCCCTAGAACACAATATGCCATTATTGCTCCATCTCAATATGGAAAAAAAAAATGGTTCAGGAGTCACCCAGTAGAATTTTTATTGAACTGAACTGTGCAGAGTTTATAAAACTGAATGTAAAATATTTAAATGAATGGAGTTATAGTCATAAAATAAGAATTAATTCTGGAAGATTGGGGTAGACAGAACCTCTCCATCTCACTTAAGGCTGTTTTTCCCAGTAAGTTCAATTACTTGGGTAACATTCCTTAAATACTGCAAGTCATGAATTCTCAGTGATCCAAGGGCTTTTCATTGAATATCTGAGTGGGAGGGTGATTACCCTGTGGGACAAGTGATAATGATAAAAGGAAATAAGAAAATCATCAGGGGACACACAGAAAATCACAGATCAAGTCTATTTAGTCAAAATCCATTTTAAAAGGTACGAAGAACCACAGCCACTGTAATACATAAGTATGACCATGTTATCTGGTTTAATTCATCACATGCTAATTATTTGCAGTCAAAGTTGAGTGTATCACATGCTCAAACCATTCTAAGCTTTCTTCTAAAATTTCATCCACCTGCATCTCAGTTATATGCCAATCTTGTCAACAGTGAATGTGTCTCAGAATGTGGAAGGATGTGGGAAGGCCACCAAATCATCAACCCTGGTGACCAGACAGGATTTGATCAGAGAACCAAGATTATATTACTGGAGCTAGGACTGGGATTTGACACAATCGTGGAGTCTGGTTAAATAGTCAGTTCAAGGTTGTATCGTGTCTAATACTAGAGCCCGAGTTTAGCAGGACAGGTAGTCAGGAAGGAAAAATGGGCATTGCATTAATCTGTTACTGTGTTGCTAAACAGAAATGCCTGGGACTCGGTGTTTTATAGAGATTGGGGCCAGCAGGTAGCATAGTGGTTACGGCACTGGACTCCTATATGTCTGACCTGAGTTTGAATCCCAGACCTGGCAACTTGAAAATCACGCTGGGCACGTGTGCATACGTATCCAAAATTCCAGAAGAAGGAAGAAGGGATTTTGGTGTGGTCATGCCCCCTTGGGAGGGAAGGGGTGTTGATTTCTCACTTTCCCTTTCAGTCCCTATCTTGGTCTCTTTCCTCTCTGGTAAGCACAAGTACTCTATGGCAAAAACCTTAAAAAAAATAAGAAGAAGAAGAAGGAGGAGGAGGAGGAGGAGGGGGAGGAGAAGGAGAAGGAGAAGGAGAAGAAAGAAGAAATAAGAAAGAAGAAAGAAGAAAGAAGAAAGAAGAAAGAAGAAAGAAGAAAGAAGAAAGAAGAAAGAAGAAAGAAGAAAGAAGAAAGAAGAAAGAAGAAGAAGAAGAAGAAGAAGAAGATGATAGATTTATTTGGGTCATGATTCTGGCAACTGGAAAGTCAAGTGGTATGGGGCTGGCCTCCAGTGCTACATCACAACATGCCACAACAGGGGCAGAGAGAGAGAGAACTGGGAATGTGCAAAGAGACAGGAAACACAATTCCTTATTCTGTTTGTCCCTCCCATACCTCCAACTGATTGGAAGAACATTAAGCCCCACCTTTTAAAGGTCTTACCACCTCCCCAAACCAGTAACTGGGAACCCAGGGTTCAGAACAGGAATCTTTGCAAGTCAAATCATCATTCAAACCATAGAAGACATGAAGTTTGGGAAGCAAAGATAAACTAAAACCTGCGAAGCTAAACTGAAATCCATGAGGATGGACTGGAAGCCAAGATGATCTCTTGATAGTTTGAAGCAAGTTCCACCGTGGAAGTGACCTCCAGGAGAAGTTGAGTACCCTTTGTCATGGAACTAAGCATGAACCTGGCCAGTATTTAGAGGACGTGAAGAAGGACACCTAGAAAGGGTTAGAAAATCTGTCTGCTACCTCTTGACAATCTGCTGGTAGGCCAATAGATAAGTGACAACACCATGAACTGCACCAGCCTCTGCCACCCTGTACTGACCTCCAGATGCAAAATATTACAGCTACTGCTTCAGTTCCTTCTTTCAAATCTCAAATGGAATGCTTCTTGGAGTCCATGCAGGAGAGGGAAGTCTGGGAAATAGTTCAAGTCTAGGTTGATATAATATGTATCTATCATACCTGATTTCATTCAGCCCATTTGTTATGTGTGACCCACCTACTGGAAGAATCCCTGTTGGTTCACCATTTTATAAAGGCGAGTCTTTTTCTAATTTACCCACTTAGGGCATTGGGTTCTTCAATGCAAATATCAGTTCTGTATTCTTTGTTAAGGATCTGCTTAAGTGATAGAAATCCTTGAACTCTGGAATTTGTAATGACATCAAATTTGAGATTAACCAGTCATACAGTGTGAAGAGCTGTACTTGTAGTCACATCTGATGTAGAGAACCATAGATATGGGGGCCTTCAGGTGACATGATGGTTAAGGCACTAGACTCCCACATGGCTGACTGTGGTTTGAGTCTCAGACGTGGTGGCTTGCTATCTCACTTTTTTCTCTCTTTCTCTGTCTCTCTTTGGTGAGCACATATGCCCTGTAGCAAATTTTAAAATGATGCTGATGATGAATAAAATTTTAAAAAGAGAAAAAAATAAACACAAGTAGTTGTGAATATTATACACACATATGGCTGTAAATATATTAATATAGGATGATCAAATGACGAGAGTCAATGGTTCTCATCAGTGCATTGGAAAAACCATGAAACAAAAGTGGCTTAGCTAGTCAGTTAACACATTGACAAGCACTGACTATGTATCAGGTAGTGCTAGAGGCTTAGGGGATACAACAGTCAATAGAACAACATTGGCTCTAAAACTCTTGTATTTTGTTCCAGGGTGCCTCAACCATGGCACTATTGTTATTTTTAGCTGGGTAATTCTTGATTTTGGAGGATTGTCCTGCACATTGTATTGGGTCATCATGAAAGTCATGTTGTATTTTTCTACGCAAAAATCCAATGACACAATAGAATGCTTAACAGTATTGCTTCTAGATGCCAGTAGTTCTTCCTCACCTTACTTCTGGACACTGGAGCTAAGACAATAAAAAAATGTCTTCAGTCATTGCCAAATGTCACATGGGGACAACATTTCTCCCAGTTGAAAACGGTTGTTTCAGGGTAAGAGACAGATGAATACAAAAGAGATACTTTCAGGTACTAGTAAGTGCTATTGAGATTAATTGTATAAAGTAGGATGGCATGGTTACATGACTCACCAGGGTGGTTAAGAAAGGCCGTGTCAAGAGTTGGTGTTTGGTATGAAATGCAGGCAGCCCTTCAGAGAGGGGATACTTCAAGCAGAGGAGCCAGCACCCAGGTGTTGGATGAGAACACTTTCTGGATGTTGAAATGTCAGGAAACTTGGAGCATGGGAGGGAGGGGAGAGAAGAGTACATGGAGTCGGGAAGGACCGCCATGATACAGAGGGCTATGTATATGGATCATATTTCTACGCAAAAATCCAATGACACAATAGAATGCTTAACAGTATTGCTTCTAGATGCCAGTAGTTCTTCCTCACCTTACTTCTGGACACTGGAGCTAAGACAATAAAAAAATGTCTTCAGTCATTGCCAAATGTCACATGGGGACAACATTTCTCCCAGTTGAAAACGGTTGTTTCAGGGTAAGAGACAGATGAATACAAAAGAGATACTTTCAGGTACTAGTAAGTGCTATTGAGATTAATTGTATAAAGTAGGATGGCATGGTTACATGACTCACCAGGGTGGTTAAGAAAGGCCGTGTCAAGAGTTGGTGTTTGGTATGAAATGCAGGCAGCCCTTCAGAGAGGGGATACTTCAAGCAGAGGAGCCAGCACCCAGGTGTTGGATGAGAACACTTTCTGGATGTTGAAATGTCAGGAAACTTGGAGCATGGGAGGGAGGGGAGAGAAGAGTACATGGAGTCGGGAAGGACCGCCATGATACAGAGGGCTATGTATATGGATCATAGTATAGATTTGCACATAAGTGTGGTTACTAAGGAACGTCATGGCAAGATTGCATCAGGGAAATCATTTGACCTGGTATATGATTTAGAAGTCAACCATGAGACTGCTGTGTAGTGGGTAGATAAATGCCTCTGCCTTTCCCCTTTTCCCTTCTTGTCCTGCACTCTGATTATTCTGCCCTGTAGCCCCCAAGGGTCCATGAGACTCACCTCCTGGCTGTTCCCATCTCTCAGGACTTAGCAACGATGGTAGAGTGTCAAGTCTTTATAAATGACCCAAACTGGGCTTCTCAGCATGGCATTGTAGTCATTTCTTATGTGCTGGCTACTTCCATTTCCAATTTTCATGTGTAGATGTTAGTCTCCTTGCTGCAAGTGCTGGGCCCTATCCTCACTTGTGTTTTAAAAACAGGCCTCTGGCCAAGAGGTGGCTTGGTGATTAAGGTGCTGGATCCTAAACAGCCAACTCCACTATTTGAGTCCCAGACCTGGCAACTTAAGAAATACGCTGGGCACGTATATGTACATGAGTGCCCAGAATCCCAAGAGGAGAATGGAGGATAAAGGATTGAAGTATGGCCATCCGCCCGGGAGATGATTTCTTACTTTCACTCTCTCTGTGTGTCTGTCTCTCTCCCTCTCTGGAGCGTACAAGCACCCTATGGCAAAAATCTAAAAAATAAAAACAAAAACAAAAACAGGCCTCTGCAGCTTCTGGGGAGCATCATTTTCTTCCTAAGGCTGTGGTGAGAGGGACCGCTATTGATTTTGAGTTTGGGTGAAATATGGAAGCCTCCTGTCCAGTTATTGCCCATAATATTCTTTCTTCTTTGATCAAAAAGTCATTTTTCTGTGGGCTATTTCCTTTTGTCTATCCCCCCACCTCCATCCCTTATTGCATGCCTTCAAGAGGCTTTACTCTTCGCTGGTTCTATGCCCATTTGTATTTCAACTGCACAGTTACTTTCATTTTGGACACCATTTGAATTTATCTGGTTTTCTGAGTAAAAGCAAAGGTGTCCTGCTAAAAGCACTGGTGAGACATAGCCTCTGCCAGCCTGATTGTAGGACAATAGACTCAGGTTAAAAAATATCTTTCTGGGAACCAGCAGTTAGCGTAATGGCTATGTTGTTGGACTCCCACGTAGTCAACTGAGGTTCGCGTCCCGGACCCGGTGGCTTAAAACTCACACCGGGCACGTGTGCATGCGTGCCCAAGATCCCAAGAGGAGAATGGAGGAGAAGGGATTGCGGCGTGACCATTCCCCCTGGGGGGGTGATTTCTCGCTTTTTGTCTCTATGTCTCTCTCTGTCTGTCTGGTGAGCGCACGTGCCCTATAGCGAGAAAAACCTCTCCAAAAAAAAATATCTTTCTGAGATTAGTATAAAGTCACTACCCTGTCATCCTGAAGCATTGTTTGTGCAAAGGCAGTGGACTTTATAACAAAGATTATGAGGCAAAGTTAATTTTTTCTTAGTAGTCTATTGAACAATACAGAAACATGTTACTGTTTTAGTTACTTTAATTTAAAATTCTGGGGGTGGGGGAAGGAGAGTTTTGGTGCTTAAAGAGTTATTTATCTGGGCTGGCCCCATCACACAGTGGTTAAGGGTGCCAAATCGTACATGGCTCTCTGTGGTTTGAGTCTCAATCCTAGCAGCGTGAAGAACATGCCAGGTGCATTGTTCTGTGGATTATTTCCTTCTGATTATTCCTCCATTCCCAACCCCCATCTGATTTGTGCATTCCCAAAATCTGGATGGGAAGGAGGAATAGAGGAAAAAGGACTGCAGAGAGGGATGCCTTCTGGAGTTCTCTCTCCCCTTAACCCCCGCAAGAGCATGAATCCTTTGACAATTAAAAAAAAAAAAAGTAACAGGTTATTTATCTGTAAAACAATCAATTATCTAGGATGCTTCTACAAAGGTTAGTCCTGGGACCAGCAGATGACGTCATGGTTACATCTCTGGACTCCCACGTAGTCTACCATGGTTCAAGTCCTGGACCTGGAGGCTTAAAACTCACATCAAGCATGTGTGTGTGTGCCTGGAATCCTGGGAGGGGAATGAAGGGATTGCAGTATGTCCATCCTTTCCCCCTGCTGGGGGTGGGTGGGGGCCGGGGGTGATTTCTGTTTCTCTTGCAAGCATACATGCCCTGTAGCAAAAATCTCTCACAAACAAAAAAAGAGAGAGAGGTTATTTTTTCCCCCAAAATTTATCATTTGGCATGGTTTCAATGTAATCTTCCAGAAGATGTTAGTCCTTTCTCTTGCTTTTATGCATGTTTTCTTGATAGGTATCATCTGTTTTTGTATTATAAGATTTCCAGGGCATATAAAATGTGGAGGATATATGGTTGATGAAAGATACTTATATAGAGAAACGAGATTGATTTGGGGGAGTAGTTTAAGGAATACAGATGCTTTTCTTTCGGTTTCCTTAAACAGATGTGATAAGGATGGGAAGGAACATCTGAAGCTAAGGAAAGATATATTTGAGTTGGATAATAAGTAGACAAGAGTCAGACTGAGCTCTTTAATACTGTTCAAGAAAGCAGTCGACCTAGACCACAGGCAAAACTGTCAATGAAAGGACTTTAGGAAGCATTTTTGTTGGCTCTTACTGGGTTTTGATAGGAAATCATACTTTGATGTTCATAAAAGGAAGTGAACAATAATTTTCCATAGGTCTTTTTGTGCTAATGATAGCTTTACAGAGGGCAAAATTTACAAAATTGACCATAGGTTAGAAAGGTCATTGATGAAGGTAAGCTCGTGAATGAACTTTCCACAAATGTCCTATTAGTTTTACTCTTTCTGTGAACAACCTGGATTTTCACTTGGCTTAAAGATTTAGGAAAGTAACAGTCATAGATACTCACAAATCAAATTCAGCCAGTATTGATTTTAGCTTTCTATGAGCAAAGACTATTTTTGGTGTTAGACATGAAACAAAGCACAGAGAGAAAGGGACTATCTCTTGAAATTTAGATGTGAGGATATGGGAGCACTGATGTAACATGATACCAGATGAGTCCTAATGGACACACAAAAACATTCTATGGACACAGCAGCAGAGGCATGGGCAATAGG